>NW_027526203.1:264264190-264476690 GCF_048455015.1 Haemaphysalis longicornis
AAGCCCTACCTAGGCTTGCCACGCCGGCGATCACCCGCCGGCGGCAGACCAGCACTTGCTCCTTGCGCCGGTTGCACGACTGCACGTGACAGCGCGCCGGCTCTGGCGCACCCGCTCTGAATAATACCCCGACATGCAGTACGCCGTTCAAGAAGAGGAAATTTCTCCCGAAGAATTGCAAGAACCCGGAGGGGGCCGCCGTTCGACGACGACAAGCCGCTCTGCACGCCACCAGTGGGTCAGCCGAACCTGCCGGCTCACAATATCGGAAGAAAAGTCAGCGCCCCTTCCACCGGCAACCACCTGCCCTTCCGTTTCCAAGCACTGACATCAAGATCGTTCTTCGCCCTCGTGGCGGACACGACCTCATGTCTGTCTCCCCAAGTTACTCTGGCCGACATCGTGATGCATCATGCGAGCATTGCGCCAAACCCCATGGACCAAATCCGCATTCATCACGTATTGAACTATGTTCTGGTAATCACCCCTTCGGAAAAAACGAGCCCAAAAGTACGCTGCAATTAGTTTCCTTGCGCTTTCGAGGGCAGCGCTACGAAGTAGCAGTCCATGTTTCAGCGCCTGCTAGCACGGTCACAGGCGTAATATTCAATGTTCCGGAAGAAGACACGCCCCGAGCAAATATTCGACAGTGTCCACAACTACAACCCCGACTTGAAGAACCTCAGTGCTAAACGTCCTAAACACTTCAAACATCGTGCAAATCTTGTTTGATGGCCAGAAAGTTCCTTTTCGGGTCCGCTATCGTTCTGCCGTATACCGACGCGAGCCTTTCCGTCGTAAAACAGAGGCGTGCTCCCTCTGCTGGCAAGCTGGTCACAGGCTGGATGTGTGTCCCAGTGCCCAGTCAACCACCCGGTGTTCCACGTGCGGGTACTGTGAACCCGCCAGACCCCCACTAGTGTTTCCCTCGCTGCATTGTGTGTGAGGGTCCGCACCTGACGGGCTCAGCAGACTGTCCTCGCCGTTTCCAACCGCGCAAACGGAATCCCACCTACGCTCAGATGGCAGCAAAAGACCAGGGCCACGGACCCACCGCCAGCAGCAAACCCGCTACCCCTCCGAACTCCCGACAAAAGGGGCCCAATAACACCCCTCGATGACAACCCCGAGAGGCGCGGGACTCGATCTACAGCCCCGCCGGTAGCTCCAAGGTCCAGAAGGAGCCACCACCAGAACAAGTGAACTCCGGCAAAGAACTCAAGAAGGTGAGCTACTCTAGCGCACTCTCTCAGAGCTCGTAACAATCAGCCTTCCCGCCCCTTGCCCTCTCTCCCGATATACTAAAGGAACTCGCTGCCATACGAGCAGAAATCACCATACTCCGCCAGGAAAACGCGGCGCTTCGCCGAGAAAATGCGTCCCTCCGACTTAAGCTCGACGCTCACGCCGCCGAATCCTCAATCAGTAACCCACCTCCACCGAAACGCAAGGCGACTACGGAAGACTCCCATTCCGCCCCTGCAATCCCTCGCCAAGACGAGCGAATAGATTCTCGATTTGAAGCTATCGAGAATTCTTGCAGGACGGCGTTTCTGGAGCAAAAAAATGAGTACACCAATATCTGTCAAACCCTCCAGACCAGTTTCTCGACGCTGCAGGCGAACATCGAAGAAATGCGCTCGTACATTCGCGGGATGGTCACTGGAGTTCATAATCCAATTCGTATGCCCCCGTTGTCGCCCAACAGTATGGCGCAACCCCTTGAATAACACCACAAAGTCCCTACGCGTCTGGCAGTGGAACTGCAGGGGCTATAAACAAAAGCGCAGCACCTTGCAAATGCATTCCCAAACGATAGAGAAACCCACGGACATCATAACATTGCAGGAAACCGGCAACGAACATTAAACTCCCCGGGTACAAAGCTTTCCAAAGCTCTCATGACCCCAAAACGGCAGTTTTAATTCAATGAAGTATCCCAGCCGAAAGGCTTGAATTTGAGAGTATTAATATCCCTCATGATTCTGTAGTTCTGTACCCCACTAAGCGTTCCGCAATCAGAGTTTACATACTGAACGTATACAGCAATCCTAAGGCCCACAGTCACAATTTTAATCTCCTATTTTCCCTTGCTAAAAAAGAATCTCAAAAAGCGTATGCTTTTGAGGTGATTTCAACGCGCCTCATACTGCATGGGGATACTCGCATTGCACCAAGAAAGGCCCGCCTCTGTGGGATCAATTACAAGCGCATCGTCTCACTCTAGAAACGAATACCCTCGTCCCGACCAGGGTAGGCAACAGAGTCCAACGCGATTCCACTCCTGACCTCACCTTCACTCATCACGTCACCAATGTTCATTGGCACTGCACCGACCATTCGCTTGGTAGTGACCATTATATAATTCAGATTGAGCTCACTCTCGCTCAGCGTATGACGCCGCACCCCAAGCAGTCATACATCACCGATTGGGATGAATTCAGGCGTATTCGCACGCAAGATGAGGATACCGTACTTGAAGTAGATGCTAATAACCTCCAAGGTTGGGTTTCCCCAGTTGCTGACGGACGCGCGCAACGCCAGCAAACGGGTGGATCCTGACCTTCCACCAGACGCAGTGGACTACCGTCTGCAACACTTGTGGGCGGCATACGGAAGCCTACAGAGCCGGTGGAAAGCAAAAAAGCACAATCGCAAACTTCGCCGCAAATTGGCCGAATTAGACAACAAAATCCGCGATCACGATGACCATCTCGCCCGCGATCAGTGGGGACAAGTATGTGACCAAATGAGAGGGAACCTAGGCATGAAGAGAACATGGGCCCTACTTAAACACCTGCATGACCCCGGTCGTTCTAAAACAGAACAAAATCACCGCCTGACCACGATCATCCACAACTTTCCCGGCACGGATGGGCAACTCCTAGACAAAATTTGTTCCCTGTATGTACCGACCGGCCAAAAACAGCCCCTACCGGAGTATAAAGGTCTCACCAATGGCAGTCTGAACTATACTGAGTCGTAGGTGCGGGCGGCTCTTCTCCAACTCATACCCGGCTCGGCCCCGGGGCCGGACTGTATCACTAATAAAATGCTTCGCAACCTTGACGAAAGTTCAATTTCGGCCCTTACAGCATACTTTAATCATTGCTTGAAGCAGGGAAACCTGCCTCAAGATTGGAAGCACGCTAAAATCACCCTGATCCCCAAGCCGGGAAAGCCACTTTCCATCGAACATCTCCGGCCGATTTCCCTGACCTTCTGTGTGGGAAAAGCCCTCGAACACGTCATCCTCACGCGTCTCACCAATCATCTCACTTCCACAGACGCGCTTCCGCATTCTATGATTGGCTTTCACCCCGGCTTATTCCCACAGGGCGTCCTCTTTCAGCTATCCCGCGAAGTGATAACTCCGCCCAGTAGGCTCGATTCGGCCGCCATCCTGGCCTTGGATCTCACTAAGGCTTTTGATAGAGTTTCACACACTGCCATTCTGCGCGGATTAGAATCTGTAAATCTGGGACAGTGCACATACAACTATGTTCGCAGCTTTCTCACGGCACGCACGGCAATCCTCCAAATCGGACGCATCACATCAGACACCTTGAATTTGCATCGATAGGTACGCCGCAAGGGGCTGTGTTATCACCCATGCTCTTTAATCTGGCCTTGCTAAATATCCCCAAAGAATTACAGAAAGTTCCCCGTCTGCGCTTCAGTATGTACGCCGATGACATCACTCTCTGGGTGACAGTTGGCAGTGATGCGCACATTGAAGAGACCTTACAAAAAGGTGCAAATATTGTAGTTAAACAAGCAGAGTTAGCAGGCCTTACATGTTCACCTAACAAGTCGGAGCTGCTCGTTTTGCCACCCAAAAGTGCAGTCCGCACAACGTCAGATATCTCCATCTCTATTAGTGGTTATTCAGTCCCGGAAGTTCAAACACTAAAAGTTCTCGGGCTCCTTGTACAACGGAATCGAACCAATACACAATTCGTCACCCAGTTAACTAAGCATGTTGTCCAACCAATTGGTCTCACAAAAAGGATTGTAAACCACCGGCATAGGCTGTGTGATAGTGAGAGATCACGACTCATTCAGGCCTTCGTGATCAGCAGAATAACATACTCCCTCCCCTACCTTCATGTCAGTGCTGCTGAGTTTCAAAAAATCAATTGCCTAATCAGAAAAGCCTACAAAGCGGCACTTCAGATACCCCTCTACTCTTCCACTGCCAGAGTAGACCATCTAGGTATCCATAATATTGCCTAGGAGCTTGTGGAGGCGCACCTGACAGGACACATAGCATGCTTATCCACTACCTCAACCGGTCTGCACATCCTAGACCGACTCGGGATTCGTGCCCCTACTTTGCCCGCTCATAAATCCCCCATTCCTCACGCTATTCACGCTCGACTTGTCGTCCGTACTGTACCACGCAACATGCACCCTGTGTATCATGCGGGTCGCAAAATGCAACGAGCGCAGGCTCTTCAGCGACGCCTACCTGTAAGACCAGATATTTTATACGTGGACGCGGCAGAATACCGTCACCACGATGCTTACGCTCTGGCCATCGTGAATCGGCCGGAAGACCCCCCGTTATGCTCCCTTAAAGTTCGCACCCTTTGCCCTGCCACGGCGGTGGAGGCGGCAATTGCGCTCGCCCTGTCACAAAGGCCGACCCCCATGATTGTAATCTCTGATTCAAATACGGCCTTTCAAAATTTCGCCCGTGGTCTCATTTCGCCACTGGCATTCAAAATTATCGCTCAAAATCCTCCAACTTCCCCGGTAGAACTGCTATGGATCCCGGCGCACTCGGGACTCGGGGGGAACGAGGCGGCCCATGACGCGGCTCGAGGATTCACAATCCGAGCGCGAGCCAGCCTAGTTCCTTACCACGGGGCCCGATCCGCCAGAGACCGCATAATTACGTATCATGACATACTCACGCATTACCGCCTCGCTCGCCGAAAATACCCCCCGGCGCATCCCCAGCTCAGCAATGAGCAAGCGCGCACCTGGCGACTTCTTCAGGTTCATTTCTTTCCCTGCAGGGTGGTGCTCCATCACATCCACCCTTCCTTCTACCCCGCATGTGGCCAGCGTGCCACACTTGCCCACTCTATGTGGGCCTGTCCTTCCAATCCCTTCCCTTTAATCACCCGTGACGAGCAATGGGAGGGTGCGCTGGGTAGCTCCGACCCGGGCGTTCAGATCGCCTTGGTGGAACGAGCTGCCATCGTCGCCGCCGACCTCCAACCGGCGGCCACCACACTTACTTAACCACAGTCGCTCAATAAAAGTATATATATCTCTCTCTCTCTCTCTCTCTCTCTCTCTCTCTCTCTCTCTCTCTCTCTCTCTCTCTCTCTCTCTCTCTCTCTCTCTCTCTCTCTCTCTCTCTCTCTCTCTCTCCACAGAGCGTGTTCGCACGCCATTGCTGCATTTTATGTCTATGCTTCACGAGCATGAAAGGTAACGAGGTTGTGAAAGCTGCCTTCCACGCCTCGAAGTGGAATACGTTACGTTTGAGTTGCTCTCCCCTGGCCATACATTTGGACATGGCTAGGTTGCGTGCAAGAGGTTGGATGTTTCCACTATTTTGGCAGAGTTTTAAATGCCTCATATTCCCACCGACACCTTAACGCACATGGATTTTCAGATAGTTGTGTTGGGTTTTCGTCCACAGAGTTTGTTATTCTTCAGCACTGAGCCCTTGTTGTAGCAGGAGGAAAGATTGTGTTCCTAGGCATAAGATGAGGATTAGTTCTTAACGTTCTTCGAGTAGGCCATTGCGGTAGTCGTGGTCACAAGGAGCACGGCATGTGAGTTCGTGCGCCTCTTGCATAGTGCGTCGTTCTCTTCAAGACCATTGGTTCCGGATGTCCAGGTGACCGTTAACTTTCTGCATTATGGATGGTAATATCTTACCGAAGCGCTTGGGTATTCTGCCTCCAGAAAACTGTGTAATGATGTTGCGCTTCTATTTGATACTTTATTCTGATTGCCAATAGGATGGCTCCAATTTGCACTTCTTTGTTCCTGTATGTTTAAGGGGCATGGAGTCACAAAGATTGTCAGAGTAGTACGACAACCTTTGTGACTGCAAACTACGACAATTGGTGCCTCGTGCTTTTTTACATCCCGGAGTCGGTGTATAGACGGTATTCGTTGAAAAGTTTAGCGGTCAATTTCTTCGCTTAGCAACACTGGAAACGGCCACAGACATGGCCGATGCGCCACGGACACGGCGCCGCCTGGGCCACTGCGGCCGCACGCCGAAGAAATAAAAGACACCGGCGTGCGTCACCTGCTCCGTTCCAATCCGATTCTAAACTGTGGCGCCAACAGAGATGTTATTAATCGCACTCACAGTGAACTCGACGCAATACTTTGTGTTCGGCAAAGAGTCCGTAACGTGAAACACAGTCATGTGTTTCACAGTCGTGCTTAGCACGGACAAGTGCCGCCATCCCGCGGAGCCCGACGTAACGAGTGACGGCGCACCGTGGCCTTCGCCATCGGCTACCGGCGGCGCGCCGCCGGCAGCAAATCGCGGAGGCCACGGGCGCACTCACACGGTTGCATGGAGGAGAAGAGGGGTGCCTGATCTGCGGGCCGTGCGCGCAACGTCGCCTAGCAACAGACGCTTGGCCACAGATATGGCGGCGCACACTTGGTTGCCTGCATACATTCCACGCCATTGAATACCGAGGATACTGTGGTCTCATGATATTGGAACTTTCCTCAAATGAACTTGACCCTGCCATATCACCTCTTCTTGTGTAGGATTGGATCCATATTTTTGGTAGAGGAGAGTTTTTATGCAGAGTAACCTGAACAGTTCCTTGTATATCATGGCGTGCAGTAATTTTTTTCGAAGAGGGGGGGGGGGGGCGGGGGTGCCTCTCTTTTCTTTTGTATTTGGGAGTGCCCGTTTGGTGATGCCTGTTTTTTTTTTTTTTTTTTTTTCATAGGGGGTATTATGATCCCTCTTGATTTTCTTTTTACTTCCGCTTTCTGAGTGTTAGGAGACTGATTTCTCCGATTTCTTGAAATGCGTTAGGAAGACGCAAGTTGAGGACATATTCATCGCCATTATTGACAACATCCTATTTAGGACGACTGCAGCGTGAAGGCCTCACCAATTCAACTTCACCCTCTTTTGTCTTGCGCTTCCCGAGTCCATTCGTTGCTCCGAATATTGTCATTGCATCCCTCCGTTGAATTAATGACCGTCCTATTCTTCTAGACCAGTCTGTGCATGTCCATACTGTTACCGTAGTGGTCCACCCATGTTGGTTCGTCTCGTTGTCAAAATTGCGAGGTTGAGGACTGCCTTATACTGACCTAATGATGATGTTTCTTTCACTTTCGTTGGTGCGGGTAAATTTGTGGTGCGACAGGCTCTGCATTATTGTGGTCACGATCAGTGGCTGCATGTGTCTTATCGGGTCTTTTCTCTGTTTCGTGCTCTTCTCTTGGTTGGAAGTTTTCTTTATGGGCGATTGGTTAGAGATTTTCTGTTTTTGGCGATTGTGAGTTTGGAACTACCGCTTGCCTCTACACTCTAATTTTTTTCGCGCTTAGCAAGCGTGAGTGTCGACGATTTTTCGCACGCTTGTTCCAAGCGTGATACGCTTTCACGCTGAAAAATGACTGTTGGGATGCGTAACGCTTGCGAACCGTGAGTAAAGGATATTTTTTGCACGCTTGTTTTAGGCGTGGTGAACTATCACGCTAAACGCTCACGCTTGCCATCCGGGACTCACGACCCTCCTAACGCTTATTGAAGCGGAGAAAGAGGATTTGTACTTGTGCGGCGTTCTCCAGCTGTTTGTAAGAAGCCTGTGTGACCGTCCGAAACCATATAAAGAGAAAGGTGAAAGGAGGCAATAGTTTCTGTGCCGTATTTATGGTCTGGGCCCACATCTTGGAACACCCATCAAGCCCATAAACACGGCAGAGCAAACATTATCTTCTTTCAGCTTTCTTCTAAAAGAATTTCTCACGGTCAGGGAGGCATCTTATTATACACAGCTGGGGAACGCCACAGAAGGCAAGTGCAAGCCCTCTTTTTCCCCTTCACTAAGCGTTAGGAGAATCGTCAGTCACGTATCGACAAGCGTCACGTTGCATTTGCGGCGTTAATTTTTCGGTATGCACGGCCCCAAACTTAGTAGTTTTAGCAGAATACGAGGGTTTAGGATTGTCTCTGAATTTCGGTTGTGATAAACCTGAGCGCCCTCGGAGGCAGTGCAATACAAACTTTCATAAAGCACATTGAACAAGTGCACCTAGCGAATCCCATGCAACTAAGCCTGCGATGTGCATTCTTTCGGCGCCATTACCTATAACTTTGTGGAGAATTAAGTGAGGAAGTCTATGAGTATTACTGTGAACGCTTAGATTGCGAATCAAAGCCCAGGAACAACGCAGAACAAGAAATTTACACGCATTATATATTTGAAACATTTTATTTGCAATAACTTGCAAGAATGCTTTCATACAGAGAAATCCGAAAAAGACAGGAACTATAAGATAGGCTCTAGATGAACTCCTTATGCCGCTTTTAAGAAGCACGTGAACTTTGATATGAACTTAACTCAAACGAAGTGTATTTTGATCCCCAAATCTCGTAGCATTTTGAGTGCCCGTGGGATTACGTCGATGCCGTCACGTGTAACTACTACCCGAGCGAATCCTAGCAACTCCCGGAAAGCAACTCCCAGACACACGCACCAACACAGCACCGAGGCTTTTTCCAGTGACGGGTCCAGTTGCAACTTCACGAATTATCAGGGTTCTGCCGCATACCAGCTGCTTCAAATCGCCTCATGCGGTGCACCGGCAAACGATCTCCACGGGGGGAACCTGGCAAAGGAAACAAGTGGCTTCAACATGATACTTATAGGCTGGTGTGTTCGAACTGTTATACAACACGCAAACTTCTGCCGTGATGTGCAGCACAAACGCACAACTTTATTAAGGCCTTAAAGTGGGGGGGTCTGTTGAATGGGACACGGTGTTCAGCGCGTCGTGATGTGTGCCCCGCCTGTGTGTATGTGCGGTATACAATATTGCTGGCGTTATCCATGTGCTCAGCGGTGAACAAAGACAGAGCAGGCGGCTCTTTCACCGGCGGTGCTGCTCTTCTTCGCCCGAGAACGGCCACCGACGCGAACCGCAAGCGGGCCCGCGAAATATACCGCCAACGAGCCAAAGGTGCGTATGACGCCGAGACCGGCGGAGACCGGTTGGCGAACGAAACTCAGCCGCGACAAAGAGAAAAGCACTGCTTCCTTCTTCTCATATTTGCCGGTCGTCCGTATGACCCGTGTCAAACAGAAGCTACTTAGAGAACTAGGCCTGATACTAACTAATGCGAAGTTCCTAGACAATAGGAATATATACACAATACGCTATAAACGTCGTCATTCGGAGAATAGCTCTAAAATATATAAAGAGCAAAAACGTTAGGAAATAATTGCTTACCTGGATATTCCAAGCGACCGTGCATGACAGCTGACTGCCCACTGTCAAAACGCCATCCGGTCGGAAAAATCGAGTTCGAAGTGAACGGCGCTGTTTCGCGCGAGAATTACCGGCAGTCGACACTCGGTGTTCTCGCACCTACCGCGCGCCAAACCCCGCCGCCCAGTCCATGTCAAATTACTCATCATGGTGGTTCCTTCTTTGGCACTTTTTACAACACGAAAGCGAACACTCCGCACAGTACACACTTTTTTTTATTGCGATAGTATGCCCGATGTCATAAATACTATGTCACAGCTATAGATTAACTCCCGTTTCGCGAAGAAACGCAAGGAGGGAGTGAGGAATTGGGTCCCCAAATCCACCGATGAAGGTCAGGTGGTCTGCCAGGGTGGAGGCCTGTGCCTCGGAGGTGTCTTGTTCTCGCCGCTTGCAATGAAGGGCAAGTCCACAACAAATGTTCAGGGTCCGCATCTTCGGCAGGAGCCGTGCAAAAGGGGCAGTTCTGTGCGAACGGGGCATGGTAACGTGGTGGCCACTCCCGGGTAATGGCAGGCATACACAACGCTCAAAGCGCCTGCTTCGGCAGATGCCTCCAACGGCTCTAACTCCGTTTTCCCGCCAAAATCGCTGATTCGAGCGCTTCCTTTCAATCCCTTGGCATGAAAAAATAAAGAAAAGAAGCGCAAGTCGCACCAACATGTAGCAGCGTGCCCCAAGGCTCCATCGGGGATGTGTATCAGGGTATGTATATGCGTGATTAGGAGAGGCGTGATCGCCGGCGCAAGGCTTTTCGCGTGATTTTTACGGTTTACACGCACGCAAACTTCCATCACGCGTAAAAGAAAGCGAATGCGGGTTTTCCCGACCAACTTCACGCTTATATGGAAGAAAACCACTCGTATTTTAAGTCACGTGGTGTTCAAAACGAAGTTTACGGGACCAAAGAGCGTGTTTCACGCTTACTACGCGTAACCAATTTTAGAGTGTAGAGCACCCCCCCAAGAGAATTCTTAAGTTGCTCTACTGTGGGAGGATATCCGCAGCTATTTTTATAGGGTGATTTTCAACTTGGGCGCGTGGCGCCATCTGTCGTTTACCAAACCGCGCTTGCAGCGGAGACAGAACCGTGGAATATTGAAAATATTTTGATAACTTATGAGATTAGACGCTATATATAGTGGGTTTTATTTTGGTTATTTTCTGCTGATAATCTATGCCTTCCTTGATTTTTGAGACCGGCGTTCATCCTTCGTGCCCTGTTTTAGGTAGGTCATCCACTGTTGGTGCCGGCTTAAGTACCGGTGGAAAACAAACCGCGGTGGCTCAACCGCTAAGGCGTTGCCCAGCTGAGCCCAAGGACGCTGGTTCAATACCCGGCCGTGCCGATCGTTCTCCTGATGGAAGCTGAAGAAAAAAACGCCAGTGTGTCGAGATTTCGGCGCACGTTAAAGATTCTTAAGTAAACTTAATTCTTCCGAACACTTCCACTACGGCCTGCCTTGTAGCCCGCATTTATATTCGGGCATGAATCACTGGAAATTTATGTTTGATCTTCTGGTGGAAACAATCTTTGGTATGATGGCGCAAGTTTCGTGCACGACATGAGACTGTGCCTGCCGGTCATGCTACCACCGACTGGGCATACAACAAACTTCATCGCGCAGGCGCGACAGCTGGTGAAAACGTGTGTCCTTTCTTTCGTATGCGATGTTGCATTATTGTCCTCCTTTCAAAACTTCCGTTGCCGTAGCGCCAGATTACAGATTCAGCGGAGCCGTTGAATCTTGCTGCCTCAGTCGTAGCTTCCGCGTGAAAGCGGTGACGTATTTCCGTGGACGCCTCATGAGCACGCCTGATAGCGGGCGGCTAGGAGCCACGGGAGAATAAAAAAATGAGCCTAATAATGCTATCGCGCTAAAAATAACCCAACGACTTTGACTAGGCATAGCCAAATCTGCCTGTAAAGAACTTAATGTCCCGACAAGTAAAATAAGAATGCTACGCAACACTAGACAATTCTCTTAATTCCTGCAATTTCTTGTTTCTTTTTCCCCGTTTACTTGTGTCACTTGAGTTCTTTTTTTTTTTTTTTTTTGCAAAAGCAAAATGGTTTCTCCGTTATTTCTATACAAAATTTTGTGTTACTTTCCTGTGTAGCACTCGTGTAAACGGCCAAGTGCCCTTTACAGTGATAAGACGGATCACATTGAAGCACAAAACTTAACGGGGAGGAGGACGGTGAGAGAAACGAATGGAAAGGCCGGGAGGTTAATGATGTGTTAATCATGAAAGTTAACACAAACTTACATATTTTTTTATAATAAGGGGCACTCCTTCATATAAAACGTTTGCGGAAAACTAGAAACTGATGGTAAAAATTGAAGTTGATGCGAAGGTGCAATAATGCGGAAGAGACATGCTCATAGCTTTCTTCTAGCTGCCGCTTCACAAAGCGACTGTTGCCAAAACAAAATCACTCCAGGGATTGGGGGGGGGGCGGGGGGTGCAGGGTACGATGGGCCCTTTTATGCCCGGACGGTGGTTTAAACTCCACAAGATAGTCAACAGTTGTCTGCAACCTCGTTCTAACAATATCTGGTCATAATTTTATGGTGTCTGATTTTAGCCGAAATAAAAATTCATTTATATTCATTGTATAAGACATAATCAACTCCCCCCCCACCCCCCATTACAACCCCCTTTCAGTAAAGTCTATGGCTTCCCAGCAATTTCATCTAGTGAAGGTTCAGCCTTTGAACGCTCCAATCACTTAAAATTACGGGCATATATTTGCAGAAGAGAATGGTCTTTAATGAAACTGGCGAGGTTAGTCCGACAAATAAGCCCGCTTTTATACGCCAGATTGATGCAAAAATTGGCATAAAAACAGAAGCAAAGATGCATATGACGACGAAGACGACGCCAACGACGATGACAATGACAGTGATGATGATGATGATGATTGCAGTGGTGGCGATGATGATTATCACGCTTGCGTAGCTGTTTATAGACATCGGCCCAGTCCTGTACTTTGCAGCACGAATGCGCATTCAAGCGTAGCTGGTATTGGCTGACTTGCGCGGTCGGTGATGGCGTACGCCGCAATGTCTTTCGGCAAAACCCACTTTATCCACGTGCTCTAATGACGACTACCATGATGATGATGATGCCCTTGAAGTGTAGGAACGAACCTACTCGCTACATTAACGTATACTAAACATTTGCGTACGGGTAAAGTCAGCGAAATGAAAGCGTTTCGTTTTGGTCCATCGGTGGATTTGTGTTTTCATTTTGGTCAATGCCTCTTGATTTGGCAGAAGAGTTTTCGTTTTCGTTTTGCGGCCATTCAGTTTCGATTTTGGTCGCTTTTGTTTTCACTAAGGTCAAGCTTCACGTGCACCCCTGTTTCCGGAAAGGAAGGGTTACCATTTTTATTTTGTCTTTCTCCGTGAGTGGAGCATACACAGGCCTCGTCCGCTGCTTGTATTTCTTGGGTAGCTTATTGTTCTGAGTCAACCCGCCCGGCGTCGTTTTGCTGCCGTAAAAGTTAAGGTCCCTTCCGTTCTGGTCTCATTCTCTCTCTCAGATATTGAGGGCTTGTTTGCAGAGAAAGCAATGCTTGTGTGTGTGTGTGTGTGTGTGTGTGTGTGTGTGTGTGTGTGTGTGTGTGTGTGTGTGTGTGTGTGTGCGTGCGTGTGTGTGCGTGCGTGCGTGTGTGTGTGCGTGCGTGCGTGTGCGCGTTTGTGTGTGCGCGTTTGTGTGTGCGCGTTTGTGTGTGTGTGTGTGTGTGTGTGTGTGTGTGTGTGTGTGTGTGTGTGTGTGTGTGTGTGTGTGTGTGTGTGTGTGTGTGTGTGTGTGTGTGTGTGCGTGCGTGTGCGTGTATGTGTGCGCGCGTGTGCGCGCGTGCGTGCGTGTGACCCTCCCCTGACCGAAACGCCTTTTCCCACGGCGTTATAAACCCATGATTACCACTTCTCAAGCCCACTTTGTGCTGCCCGTAGAAGCAGCCATTCCACTGCGAAAGGAAGTCACCTGTACTCATTCCATTGTCACTCCATTTGCTTTTGGAACTCTCAGGTGTGCATTGGGCTGCCAAACTGTAAACGCTCTTCAATGCAGGCTCACACATGTAGACTAGCTCAATCAGCACAGTGAAGCGCTGGAACAGGCGGATGCTTTGAGTCTGCCACCATATTCATAGTCACCGTTCGATATTTCTATCCGGTGATCGCAAGTACACAGCCTGAAAGTTCCCAATCACTTTGCCTACCACATTTTTCCTTTGCCATAACTGAATCCTAGCCAAGTTACTGCCTTCGGGTCCTGCCGCTTTCTTTAGCTCTGTTCTCTGATTTACTAATGCATCTGCTCCCTTCCTTGCACTGTCTCTGGGAGGAGGAAGTTTCTCTCCAGAGTCTTCTAGTTGTATTGACCCTCGCACGTTTTCAATCTGGACACATCCCTTGCCGTGTCCACGGAAATCCATACGCATGATTTCCCGAGTTGTGAATTTTCATGATGTCTCTTTGCACATCGATAGCAGATAGAGCTTGTGAAGAGTGGACTCTGATGGTATGTTTTGGGGCAACACGTTGCGTAACGTGGGCTCAACAAGCCTGAAAAAGTGAAAAACACGTTTTAACCACCAAAAATCCAATAAAGAGATAACCTCAAAATAGGCCCTTACAGTCGCGGTTCATTAATTTTTTTCAATTCCATGTTTATATGTTGAATGGACTTTACAGGGACTCCAGGAAACAAATAGGGATTTTGCTTAATGTTCCGGTCTTTAGTTATATTTTGTACATCAGGGCATGTGAGCTGCGTCTCCAATATTATGGTGTGCTCTTGGCGAAATAGGTTTTGCGCGCTGGAATTCGCTTTTTTAGCTTATTTGCGCACGATTTCTGTATATACGCAAGTGCAATTTACCAATAATACTTAGCTGCACTTGTTCCTGTCGTCCACCTTTGCCTCTTGTGAAACTTTTGCCTGTATATATGCTAGTATACATTACCAATTAATCTTAGTTGGAAGCAGCAATTGCTCACGTCGTCCTTCTTTGTCTCTCCTCCAAATTTTGCGCTTTACACGTGCGAAGGCGCCCAAAAGTCCACGTTGGTCAGCTACGTGAGAAATCCAGTACATCACCCACTAACAGTCTGCACGTCTTCATATAATTAACCAGGCCATAAGCTACTAGTGAGACTAACATTAGCCATCCAGAGTTAAAATCTATCGAGAAAAAGCAAGTAGTATAATACACAAGAAAAATTGAAAAAGACACGAGGGTGTTTGGCCACAACGTTTTATCGCAATCAAATTTCCAAAAACAAAAAGTTGTTAGTGTTGGGTGCAAGAGGGCCTCAGAACACTTTCAATGTTTGTTTCAGTGAAGTTTTAGTACAGTTGGTGGCATTTCTTAGCTTACATCACAAGCACAGAGAGTTAGGTAACAGCACTGTATCATTTTAAAAACTATATCATGCACGGTGGACGGTGGGGTCTCAGTTGTGGTGCAAAGACTTTATTCGAACATAAACTAAAGCTGCATGCAGTGCACTTAGAGTAAATAAATATTGAATGGCTACGGCTTCAGTGGATTTTGCTTCACCTAATGGGAATGCACTATCCCCTTATGGTACAAAAACAGTGGTACAAAAGGTGGTACAAAAACAATTCAGATATTATCAACACACCACCAGAAAATAAAATGCTGGCGATCCTGTTTACATTCCGGTTCCTGCACATTCTGACGTGTTTTGAGGTGTTTGCAGCGCTAATTTTATTTTTTTTGTCGGCAGTGCAAATTTTGAAAGGCTCAAATTGTGGTCGTTCATTGAATGTTATGTGTGCTTTTGAATGGACGGTGTATGCAACCTACATCTTGGCTTTATTCGAAAGGTCAGACAGCGCACACCATTATTACAATATTGTTGTACGAGGAACAACGCTACAACCACACAGGAATTCGGATACTCAAGGGTAAATTTCGCAAACGGGCAGCCAGAACGCAAATCAATCCAAGTAAACCAGCGGAGGGCATGCGCTAAACTAAACACCTAGCCATCGGTTCCCTGTTTGTGCAAGACGTATGAAGCCTGACCTAATGCACTTTGGCACTTGACTATACTTCAACTGTGGTATCAAAATAGCTTGTCCGAGTAGCTGGCTGCTTCCCTTTTCTTTTATTGATGCTATGTTATAGGCACCCAGTATGAAATGAAATCCTATTCTTTACCACAAAACAGGAGCGGTTTTAAGTTGGAACAAAACGTTCGACATGAAAGCCCGCAACCCTCTTAGTATTATTTTATATATGTATTTGTGTTCAACTAGGAGTGATATAATATTGAAATTCTGCTTTTGAAGCAGTTTTATTGGAATAGTTGCTAATAGGAACAAACATTTTCAACTTAAAGTACTCTCCTAAAGCACCTTTCTCTTAAAAACGTGTTTTTGGTGGGGTTGGTTTGCGATATTGACAAAAAAAAATAGGAGGGCTACAAGAACAACGTACGAGAAGAACGGACGACAAATACGCCTGCTTGTTTTGTCTCGTCCGTTGTTCTTGTTGCGCTCATATTTTTTCAGCACCTTCCTCCTCTCATTTAGCCGCATATCACAGGTGAATTGCGGCAAAGCCTGTCGGTTCTAGCGGGGAAAGCGGTGCTTGTTAGCGGCGGTCGGTCGCAAGCGCAGAATGGGCTATTGTTCCGGTGCGCAAATAGTTCTGTCGTTACGAAGTAATATTAAAAAACAAACTATACGCTGGCAGGCAAATGTTCAGCGTCGATAAAGAAAAGTGCTTGACACCTCTCCTTGGCACCATTGAAGATCTTGAGTTCTGTACATTTTCGTTGAGAAGATTTATATATCCAAGACCGCGTACTGGTGCTACGCATGAAAGCTAGAACAGAAATCTTCACGGAAGAGAGTGATTTAAAATGAAGCACTCATAATCCCCGAACAAGTTCTGAAAAGCATCAAGTCAACATTAAATCTGACTTTTCGTTCGCCCGCAGTGTTCACAGGGTCATTGGTACCTCACTGCACCTCATCTAGCTAGGATTTCGTGTTGTGGAAAGAAGATTCGCTCGCTTCGGCACCTTGCCTGTTCTTTTAGCTTAACAAAAATTAATGCACGTAGTTTCAAGTAAACATCACCAAAGACTCACCAAAGGTCTGATTAAAACACGCCACACACGAATTGTCAAGTTACTTCGCCGCCCTGCCGCGATACTAAGATTTCTTTGTGTACATGCAGTGCGACACCACGGTTATCTGCAGTTCTAGGAGGCAGGCATAAAAGATAAACTCTTTAGGGGCCAGGTACTGGAACTACAGCGGAGTCAGTGACTGTCGAACAGGCCACATAAGCAACGCGCTTGCAACAGATACTCCACACGTGTTCATCATCTAACAGCTCGACGCTACACTTACCTGACAATCTGTAAGCAACAGTCCACGACAACGTATCGCGCGAGTAGAGGCTACATTGGCGGAAACTCGGGCATCAAACAAATGCCGAAGCGACCTACCGCTGCCGAGGGGCGCACTTGCGCCGTGACAAAAAAAAAAAAGAAAGACTTTACCGCAGTGCATAGCCTCCTGAGGCTATGCGTAGTGCCTTCGTGACAAAAGTGAAAACAGAAATAGGCCCACGACCCATGACACTATACAGGAAGTGACGAAAAGGTCTTTGTCTCGTGACTTTTGGCTGTGACGTCACGACCCTTACCTGTTGGCCGGACAGAGCGTCCAGGATGAAACTGCTAGGCCAACGAGTGTTAGGGCAAGTGGCGAGAAGGCAAGAAGCCCACGAGCAGGGGTTGGCAGTTCGCGCACCAAGAAAAAATGCCGTTAGGGAAGTCCCCGGCAACCTTTACGCCGTCAAACCGGCGACCTAACCAGTGGGCCACCCCAAAGGCCAGCGGGGCAAGGAGTTAGCAGCGGCGGGAAACAATTACGTGTGCAGGAATTGGAAAGACAAAACTTTGTGTAAGCAGGCAGTGCCCGACACGTGCCACGAAAAATTGCCAGGTAGGAAGTTTCACAAGTATTAGAGCCAAATGGCTTAATTTTGAAGGGAAAAAAACCCTAAAAACGAATTTAGGCGCCAATAGCGTGCAAAAACCATTCCATCTCACCTTCCCGGGCAGCCTTATCACGACACAGAAAGGCAAACGCACACATGGGTTTGGGAGGTTGGAAATAAATAATAAAAGAACGAAAAAAGCGATAACCTAACCCCCAAAATTAAGCACTACAGAAAACAATTATAAGAACGCCGCCGCACGAAACAAAAAAAGACGAACCAGGGGGAAAACGCTTCCCGTGTTCGGAGTCCTTCGCATTACGAAACCGGCTTCTATGCGATTGCGTTTGTGGCGTAACCTCTTAGATGCTGCTGTTCTCGCCAGCTCACGCGCGTTCGCGCCTGAAGTGGGGAGCACAGAAGCTGAGTTTTCGCTACAAACGCCAAGTTCGCGAAGCCGGTTGCCGCGGGTTCTAGGGCGGGCTAACGGGGTCAACTTTGTGAGAGATGTGACAGCCTGCGGACAAAACGATCCGGGCCTGCCATTCATGGAGACCTTTCAGCGGCAAGTTCGGAAATCCATGAGAGATGCAAAGCCGGGTCTCCGGCGAAGTGAGAGGGGCCGCCAGGTCTGCTGCTTCTCCAGCCTTGCACCGTTAGGGCAAGCTGCACCATTTTTTTTTTATTCGGCTCGACCCCATGGTTTAAACCTCACATTTTGATCGCGATCGTAACATGAGCAAGGCTTTCCTTTAAATATTCCTGTCCTAATATTTTTTTCTTGTGGCGCCACCTCTGGCGAGTAGAGAGAAGTCGTGGAGGAAAAAGTAAAATCAGCGGCTGCCCGCGAAGCTGGTGGCGTGGCGCCACCTGTGAACAATAATAGCACCTTCTCTGGGAACTTTAGCGTCGTCTGTCGAAGACGACTGGCGTGGTTGTCTGTCACCCAGCGACCTTTTAGGCGGTCTCGCGTACTTCGCTGGGGTGTGACCTCAATTCCCTGCCGGCGCAGCCGCAACCTTCGGGGCGAGATGGCGCCTGGCTCTGCGCGTGTCTTGCGCCAGCGGTCTGGCAGGCAAAATATTAATAACAAAAGGAAGGAATGGAGGAAGGAGGGGTGGGGGGGCCGAGGCTCCTCTATGAGGTGCTGGAAAAGAGGGACGAAGTGCGGCTACCCTGTGTGCTGGTTGGCAAGCGGTGTCCCGGTGGCGTGCTCGATTTAGAAATCAGGTGCCCCGTGCCGTGCCGACTGAGGGACAGGGCTGAGCAAACTTTCTGGAGAAGCTGCCGTTACGCGACTTGGCATTGGCCGATATTTCCTGCGCCTACCGCTCCTTCGGGCTCCCTACTTCATTCATTTGATCACGCATCTGTTTTAGAGCAGAAAGCTGCCCTACTTTCGGGAAAGAAAGCTTTTGCTGGGTTTCCTTCTTTCTTTCCTTCTTTTTTTCCCTTTCAGCACTTATTTCTTCGCGCCATATATACCTCCACTGTTGGCGTTAGCTTTTTGGATTTGAAAAAAAAGAATTGCGACTTTGAAATTGGCGCTGCAGCGAAGAGCAACAGAGAGCATTTAGGTTATCGGAGGTGAGGAAGTTACCTCTTCGGTGCGGTTACGGAGGGCGCTTCCTTGGCTTGTCACGTCCTGCGGTGGCGGCGCCAGACGAGAGGGCGAGGTCGCGTCACTTTCTTGAGGAGGGGCCAACTTGACTCCTTCGCCCTCCGATGTGGTTTTTATGCAACCGATACAGCTAGCCTCATGCAATCTGTTGTTCGGTTAGACTCACTCACGTTGTCATGGCTTATCAACTTTCGACGGATCGCGAATGGTTCAGAGTTAACCATTTGCCTTCGCTTCATGTAACCGCGGTGTCTTTGCTGTGAGGCCGTGTCATGGGGCGCTTGTTTCATGGATCCAGTATATATAGCAATAATTTGCACTTAAATAAATAGCTTCCGTGACAGGCCGTGTCGTATAGCGAACCATTAACATCTGTGAAGGCTACTGTGTGCTTTAAAACAGTGTTCATCATTGCCGTTGTCGTCGTCGTTGCTGTCATCCTCATCAGAATGCCTTCGTTTTACACCGACAAATACGGTATTTACTCGCGTAAGGATCGCACTTTTTTTCCAGAAAATTTGATGCAAATTTAGGGGTGCGTTCATTACGCGGGGTAAATTTTTCGCAAAAAACTTTTGAGCCCAGAAAACGCAAGCAAGTTGCGGGTCAGAATTTTTACGATAGGTCTCATGAACATAATAAAAATAATAAACGTAATAAAAACCCCGCACACCGCCACCCCACTTTGCAAAGTGACGCAAAATGCCGTGTTTTCATGAATTACGGAATGCGCCGGAACGAGTTTGCTGCGTGGTGACAACAGGGCAACCAATAAGTGGCGAACGCTGTCACAGTGCGGGACATCAAAACCGACATGGGGGCCAACGCAGCAAGCACAGCACATTTTTTTTCCTTGTCCTGTGAGTACATTACATGGCTTTAGTGAGAGTTTCTTCCTCATCAATATTGAACGTATACTTGCCGATATAGCGAATATCGGAAAGTCTGCGGCAATAACGTAGCCATGCCTGCTTTGAAAGGGAAGGAAACAGAGGTAAGCACGATCATCAATAGCTAGACTTGGCACGCATACGACATGCTGCTGCGGCGAGTTCAGGGTGCGTTCGTTGCGCGGGAAATTTTAAAAAAATCTAATTTTGACGACAAACTTCAAGGGTGTGATCATTACGCGAGTGCGATCATTATGCGAGTAAATACGGTACAGAGGCCCCCTCCCGTAGACTTCAAGAACTGCTTCTACCCTGCGGAGTCCGAAACCATTCCTTTCGTCTGGTTTTTCTTACCTGATCCATCCAGCGTGTTATAAGCTCTGTTGGTGCTCTTGAGCACTGGCTTGCACGAAGTGTTGTGGTTAACTTCACTGCCAACCTCTGTGCGTGTGTTTGAAAATTCGTGCCCATCAACTCACGCTTTTTCTTGTTTTAATTTTATTTATTTATTTTATTTTTAGACTTTTATGTTTTTGTTTCCTTATATGGCGTAGCAATTTGAGCGAAATGGCTCAGCTAACTTCACTTCTACCATTAAATGCATTCTATCCCTCTCTCCCTTCCCTGCTTCTTGTACCGTCAGTTGTTAGCCACTCGTTACCTAGGAGGTCCAGTGGCTGTCAGTCCTCCGCATTGCATGCCCTGCATAACTCCACTTCTTTCTCTTAATTTGAGCTACGATATCCTTGCCCCGGCCTTTGCTCCCTAATCCAAGACGCTTCTTTCCCATCCTAAGCATAACTCCCCTTGTTTCTATGGCTCGTTGGTGTGCCTTAGGTTTCTTTTTTTTTTCTCCCGTGGTGTTTAGCCAGTTCCTAAGTTTCGTACTCTAATTCATCACCGCAAGTATGCATTGGTTCTTTAACTTTACCCACCGCGGTGGCTCAATGGCTAAGGCGTTGTGCTGCTAAGAACGAGGACGCGGGTTCGATTCCCGGCCGCGGCGGCCGCTTTTCTGATGGAGGCGAAGAGCAATAACGCCGTGTGTGCGGGATTTCGGCGCATCTTAATGATCCCCAGGTGGTCAAAATTAATCCGGAGCCCTCCACTACGGCGCGCCTCATCACCTGCGTTGCGTCGGCGCGTTAAACGCTACAGTCAATCAATCACTTCTTTACTTCTTTTTTTTAGTGACATTTATAACCTTCTGTCCATTACTTCAGAGAGCGCAGAGAATGCACCCCAGCCCATACTAATTCCACGCCCAATTTCCTACTCGTAGTTCCGGGCAGAAATGACTATTTGTCCAAGATAGCTGTATGTGTCCACCTCTGCTATAGTATTTCATTGCCTAGGGTGAATGGGGCTGCTTTGTGTGTGTCTATTCAATCGCACTTTCGAGTTCTTCACATTTACCTTTAACCCTACGACTAAACTTTCTGCGTGCAATTCCCAACGCATTCTTTGCAGGTCTTCGCCCGATTCACTGGCAATACGAAGCCATCCGTAAATCTCAAGTTGCTCAAATATTCTCCGTTTAGTTATTCTTCCTGTCAACCTTACAGCTTCTTCTACTTGTCACGCTTCCTAAACAACCCCTATCGCCATGATGCAAATATTTTCTGTGAGATGGTGCCTCCTTGTCAGACGCCCTTCCTGATAGGTGTGAAATTTCCCCCTAGAAAAGGAAATTGTGAGGAAAAGCAGGAAAAGCGTGAGGAAGGAAGGGAGCTACTTATAAAGGACCATCACGACCGTTCATAGGTTGCATATGTTTTCCAAGTGCCTTATGTCAGGTTTCTTTTCACTTTGTTCTCGCAATGCTTTTACCGAATAAAATGCTTTTTCATAATTCGTAAATGCCTTGAAAAGGGGTTTATTAGATCCGTGGGTTTTTTTGTTACCCGGGTGACCGAATTAACATAATCTATGGTTCAATAGCCTTTCCTAAGTACAGCCTGTTTCCTTGGTTATTGCTAAATCTAGGGTGTCACTAATGTGGATAACTGTTTCCCTGGTGAACCACTTGTACACGGCAAAACAATTCTTTGTCATCACCCTTCGTGTGAATAAGGAATGCGTTGGGCTCTTTCTAGTCTGGCGGTACATTTATAGTCCTGGAAAATTCTTAGAATAGTTTTTGCTAGCTTCCTTGTAGATTATCACCTCGGTCCTCTATCTACTGAATTTATTGTCCTCTATTTGCAGCAGCTGCAGACCACCTTCCTTCCTTCCTTCCTTACTTCAGGTCAGATAGAGCCGATGGGAATTGGAATTACTGTGACTGGAAGGCCGCTTGGCATTTCAACTTGGCAACGCTGAACACTAGAAGTCTGTCAAGCGAGGGCTGCTTAGCTCGGCTTTAGGAACAGCTCTCAGGCGTTAAATTGGATTGGATGTCGTTTGATTAACCGAGTTCAGAACATCACGTGGTGGCTTTATGGTGGCTTTAATAGCCACCATAAACTCACTATAAATAGACTCAGGTTAACCTATAACCATGGTGCAATGACTGGCACGAAGTAGTGGGCGTGTTACTCAGCGTTCCTCACACTAAGGTAATACTAGTATCCTGCTACGTGCGCCCGCACAGTGGCAGTTCTCTTTTGTAGCGACTAGGTTGGATTCAGAATCTACTCCGCGCGCACCCAGAGTGCACTGTGCTGGTCGTTGGAGATTTCAATGCAACGCATCCGACATGGGGACATCCATACTCTAGCGCCCGAGGAGAGATAGTGTTGGCCGCGTTCACCGATGCCTATTTCGCTCTCCTTACTCCTGTGGACACCCCAACCCGTCGACAGGAGCAACCGCGCAGCCCTTCATACCCCCCGGACCTTTCGTGGTGGTTCGGAGTGCGGGCTGTGTCTTGGGATCGGGAACCGGACTGCTTGGGAAGTGACCACTATCCCATTCGCCTTGGTTTAGCTCCGGATATAAATCGCTCAAATAGACGCCAGTGTTTTCTCACCGACTGGTCCTTGTTTCGGAAAGGCCTGAACGCGTCCGTCTGTGAAGCAATCTCGGATCCGCTGCGTGTGCTATGCCGCAGACCTACATCTTCTAAACCTGTGGGCAGTCCGATGCAGAGCAAAACTGGGGGCCAATAAACAGGCCACAAATCCGGAATTACGCACTTGGTTGCACCGCCTCACTGCATCCTCGCGCCGTCATGAAAAATCACTATCCCGTCAACGGTAGTTGGACTGGTGTGCCTCACTAGGTCCATCGTCTACCTGGCGTCCGTCTGGCTCACATTTCGTCGTATGAAGCGTGGTGGCCGCCCCGACCCGACAGCCACGGAATACCTTGCCTCTGGACGTACACGGAGCCAGTTTGCTCCAGAAGTGGCCGAGCAGTTCTTCTTGAAGTACGACCAAGGTCCACCAGCTATTGTCAGCTTACCTACTCTTCCACCGCAGGCTGGGTCACGCCCAAGCCAGGGAAACCTTGACGGTATACAGGCCCCATTCACCATGGCTGAGTTCCCTGCAGCTATTGACAAGGCTAAACTGCGCACAGCGCCAGGTACAGACGGTGTATCGTATAAAGTTTTAAGAACATAGACGGTCCCGGTCTGCAGTGGTTACTCGACTGGCTCAACGCTATCCGGGATTCTGACGACATTCCGCTTACGTACGCCGAAGTGGCACCTATCCTGAAACCTGGGAAGCCTCCAGACCTGCCTAGTAACCTCCATCCTATCACAGTGACATCCACCCTTTGCAAGCCACTGAAACGATGCACGATACGAATGGTATCACCCAGCTAAGATTGGGTTTCGTCCACACCCGGGAACAGAAGATGGCCTGGATTATCTGTCATCCATGGTGCTTTTAGGTGGCAGGTCACGTAAGATCCGTACGATCTTGACCATGGACGTTGAAAAGGCGTATGATAACGTGAGCCACTCTGCTAGAATCGATATACTGCAGAAACTCCGCTTACTTCCAGAAGTATGCCACTTTGTGAAGTCCTTCCTTCAGAACCACGCTTTCTCTCAAGGAACGCGTGGGACACTTTTTTTCGGAGTGAGGCATGCGTCAGGGCTCCGTATTGTCTCCTTTGCTGTTCAACGTGGCCCTATTACCCTCTGCGTGGCAGCTGGATAGCATACCAAACACGTTTTTTGTCGTCTATGAGAACGATATCACTGTGTGGTGGATGCCCGACAGATTGTCTCATCAACAAGCAGGTCTAACATTACCCCACAGTGGCGTTCACTTGTTGGCCTGAAGCTGTCTCCACCAAAATCTGCTTACATGTCTATCACAACCGTAAGGGTCAACAACGGATGTCACAGACACCGATATCCCTGTGTTTTGACGGTTAACCCCTTGCCGCCACTGATCAGATGTTTATACTGGGACTGGAAATCAGTGCAGCTGGTTTGGCGTCTTCATGCTTTTGCTCCACTCGACGTAACACCACCAGCATGCTACACTTGTTCCGCCGAACCGGCCAGAAGTCAGGGGGTGCCTTCTCTGGAGTCATGCGTGCGCTAGTGCGTACGCATCAACGGTGGAAGTTTCGGCTCCTTTACACCAATGCCCGGTGTGCCACAAGGGTCTGTTCTGTCTGCGCTACTTTTTAACATCGTCTTGTTGCCGCTAGCCTGGCACCTGGCCACTATACAAGACCTGTATTTCCTCATGTACGCGGATGACATCACTGTATGGACAGTCCATCCAGACCTGCCAAGACAAGCCGAGTGCCTCCAGCAAGCGTTAACAGATGCCAGAAATGGTGTGAGTATGTGGGCCTCACCCTCTCTCAAGAGAATACTGCTGCACTTATAGTCGCCAACGCTTGGGACCGTCACTTCCTTGCAGTATCGCCGATCGTCCTACAACTGAACGGTACCGCCATTCCCATTGTCGGACACCTCCGGGTTCTGGGCTTAGAGATATCGGCCTCAGGGGCGGCAGCTCAGTGGATACGATCTGCTCGACAGAAAGCCGGACAACTGCTCCACCTTGTTCGCCGCATCTCCCAGAAGTCTGGCGGGGCCTGCTGAACGATGGCCCGTCTCCTAGTGCGTTCTGTACTACAGCCAAGGTTCGTGTACCAGGCACAGTTCCAGCACATGACGCAAGGGGACTGGAACCGGCTGGAGGCTATTAACAGGGCCGCCATGCGCACTATTACTGTACTCCCCCGCCTAACACCAATTCCACAGCTCCAAGCAGAAGCCCAGCTAAACACGCTTGATGAACTCATTCATCAGCGTCGTTCCGCACGCCTGCTGAAACGTGGACTGGGTCCAGAGGCAGCAGCTCTCGCCGCGTACATGGGCCAGCCGCTGAATACGATGCCAGCCTTTTCCGCCGCAAGGCCGCCCTGGCTGTTCCATCAGGTGACGGACAACAAGCCTCTGACAAGGCTACACGCCCGTACCTCGGGCCTTCACCAGCCTCCAGATGCCGTCCTTCATGTCCCTGACTGGGCGCTGAGACGCAACCGCTGGTTGTCCAGGCTTTTGTGGACGCCGGGGCATACGACTGCTTCGTCACCACGGCCTTGACGTGTCCCTCCAACCCTGCCCTAAATCAAAGCTGCGCGTACGAGTCACTCCGTGCACTCCCAAGCCTGCTAGCAAAACTCACTGCCATTAGGGATGGCCTGCAGGCGCTTGCATGGACTTTGACTACTGGGGACAAGCTGGAACTTTATACGGACTCAACGGCAGCGCTTCGGGATTTGCGTCGGGATTTGCGATTCGGGATTTGCGTTGTACAAGCCTGGCCGCACGCATTCGCGAGATTATGGACACTTATCCATGCCCTGTCCGCGTTTCAAGTGCCTCGATCTTCATAATTCTAGGCGTAACGGGCTAATTGCAGCAGCACAAAAAATGTGCAACAGCTGACCAAGGCATGCAGCATGCCACTGAGGAATTAGTGCGCCGAAATTCACTCACGTGGTGTTGCCGAATTGTTTTTATAGGGCTGAGTTGCATTTTTAGGGGACTTTGTATCCGTTTCGTATGGCAATGCTGCTGGCCGCTTTAAAGCCTATTTTTGTTTTGCCACTAAATAAGCTATCTAGTGGCTCTAGTCAGGGGTCGAGGTAGCTGAACTCGTCAGTCGACTCGACCCTTTCTAGGCGCGTCCATGTATCCAGGGCTCTTGTCGTGCAACGCCGCCACCCATTTCTGAATACTCAAGTGCGCCCGAATCACGGAGTCCAGGAGGAACCCCCAGATGACATCCAGTGTGCGTGCGTGCGTGCGTGCTGCATGCATGTGTTTCCATCTGTTCTCGTTTGCATTCCAGCAGTGGGTGGGGAGGGGGTGCCTAAAATATGCACCCTTATATTCCTATTAGCCCTTTGAAGGTATTATTAAAAGCGAGGTGAGACACGGGCAGGGGATTGCAGGGACGCTGGTTTGTTTACTCGCGGAAGCTGTATGGTCATGTTTCATCAAAAAATACCCGCCGCGAATTCCCAGTGGAAGGCGTTCCGCTACTGAGCTCGCGGTTTGGTTTCTCTACTTTTGGCGAGTTTTACCGTTACGAAGTTGACGCGTACAACCTCTATGAAGAGATTTTAGATTGGCGATCGCTGCTTCCACGTCGGGTTGACCAGCCAGTGTCGAGACCTGAAGAACTTCCAAAATTTGTCATACAGTATGAAACCGTTAGCGTATTTCCCAAACTTCGCGTCACCATTCAGGTAATGTTAACCATATCAATTTCTGTCGGTGGCATTAAAAGGTACTTCAGCAAGCTAAAATTGACACTTTCATATTGGTGGGCCATATGAACCAGAACTGGCTTTCCTTTTTTAATTTGCGAAAATATGCCCGCTCGCATAAAAATAACCAATTTACAGGCACAGATAGGCAGCCGTTTCTCGGAGGAAGGCAAGAATGTGATCTTGCTCTGCTGAACGTGGAAAGAGAAGAAACTGAAAAGACAAAGTTTTATGACATTATGAAACAGTTTGCTCCTTCGAAAACAAGAAAATATCTGGTCTAGCGTTGACGGAGTGCCCTTCATTTAAATAATTTGGTTATTAATCAACAAATGATTACCCGCCGCGGTGGCTCAGTGGCTAAGGCGTTGCGCTGCTGAGCACGAGGTCGCGGGTTCGATTCCCGGCCGCGGCGGCCGCTTTTCTGATGGAGGCGAAAAGCAAAAACGCCCGTGTGTACGAGATTTCGGCGCACGTTAAAGATCCCCAGGTGGTCAAAATTAATCCGGAGCCCTCCACTACGGCGCGCCTCATCGCCTGCGTTGCGTCGGCGCGTTAAACCCTACAATCAATCAATCAATCAATCAACAAATGATTTCAATGAAGCGTTTCAAACAAAAATAAACGTGTTTTTCTTAATTAACAAGAGGCAAAACTATCGGACCAAGAGACAACAGCAATTTCGGAACGAGTTTTCGAACGCATGATTAGCACTGATAAAAAATGGGGGCGTAGTAGGCAAATTCGAAATACGCAATATAATAAACACTTTTGAGCACTAAATTTCATGGTAATGAACGAAAAACGATAAGAGCTGTTTACATGCCTACATGGGCGTTCTCTTCTGTGTGATTGTACGTAATTTATAAGCTTCACCTATTTCGGGCCAAGGGAGACTACATCAGGGGACCGGCAAGGTAAATTTCTTTCACTGTTTTTGTAACCTTGTGAACTTTCGGTGTATGGTACGATACATCGACGTGCTAAGACGGCTATACACCAGCGATGCATGGAAGCGCTCATACGGCTGTAAAATTGCCAGTTTTCATTAAAGATCGTTCTCCCTCTCTCTCTCTCTAAGATGGCTATAGTCCACTGTAGTGAACAATCAATCCCGAAATCGCTCAGAATTCGCTTTCCGAAAAAAGCCACGTGGTATTTTTTTGCACGTATACATTAATATTAGAAACTCAGGAAAGCTTGCACTCAGGCGCAAGACATGAATGGCGAAGCTGTTGTAGGTGACCACTGCCGCTCTCATAGTAAGGTTTAAGTATAACTGTTTATTTGACAGTTGCGGTGCTAGTAAACGTCATAGTATGCTTCGAAGAAGTCGTCGTCTTCTTCGCGGTGAGTGGTGGATGCACAGTCATCCTCAGCACTGTAGACTTCCGCCAGTCAACTGGCGAAGTTTGCACGAAGTCGCGCAAGGCTTGAACCATAGAAAATCTGCAGGATTTCTTTCTACGTGAGCACTGAAGGACACACTGCTATGCATTTGTACAAGTTTGAAATTGTTTATTTACATGTTCCGTCGTTACTTTGAACTGTAGTTGTAGTAGTCATCGTCATAGGCATCGATATCCTCGTGTTCCTCATACCAAGCATTACATGCATGGTAGCGCTTGACGACAGCGCTGGATTTTTTTTTTTTGTTAAACCCACTGCGCGAGCCGGGACTCTGCGGTCGCCGCGAGGCACGCGCTCTCGAGCGCTCGGCATTTTCTTGACATTTTTTCCTGCAACACCGAACTTAGGGCTTCTACAACAGCTGTTAATAGTGATGATATTATACTATTCATAATTACTATCATTATCATCATGAGGGGCGCGACAATATATTTGCCATGGGCGCCTTCCCATCTAGTTACGCCACTGCTCCAATCAGCCCGAGCTCGGCAAATGGGGACCACAGGACATTGTCCAGGCCACCCTCCCGATATTCATCGGTGAACATCCGGCCCCCTTTAGAAGAAACTGTTGGAATTCATTTCCTAAACTGTACTCTATAATTTTCTGTAGTGCACCCGCATGTGGTGGTGGGGGTAAAACGTTTAATGAGCCAAAGGGAAGGGGTAGAAGGGCGTGGTTAGCCTCCTAAGTCCAGGAGGCCTCTTGTCCGGGCTGCCTCCAGTGCGCGCCGCACCAGGGCGACATGGCGTTCCGGTGCGGATCCTTGCGTTTTTTTTTTCTTTCCTTCTGTGTCGTACCTCTATCCTGTTTTGTCCATTGTTGCCCTGTTACTGATCCCCTGTGGCAAAATGGCGCCATAAAAAAATAGCGGGCACATTCTTCGTTACCGAGGGAATGGAGAAAGAAAAAAAATTGGTCGTGATCCCGCCCTGCGAAAATGATGTCCAACAAAGCTGTTGTACACCACTACAAATGGGGATGGAGGAGGGTAAGAAATGTTTCTCGTTGTCTCGGCGGGCCTGACGGTTGCGCTGGCCTAGTGTCGCTAGATAAGGGTACAGAGTATCGGTACTTTTTTGTCCTACTGTTCCATGCCGCCCCCATGATCATTGGTCAGTTCCCATTACATGACATTTGTTTACACTGCAATGGTTCATGGGCCCCGCCATGTTGTTGTTTATGCATTTTAGTTGGTCAGCTAGGGTAAACTTAGCTTATCCTCCCTGCACTGCTGCTGCGCGCGACTGACGTCGTTCCGAATGCGAATCAAAGATAACGCGTGTAACAGGATTTCAGCAGCACAAGTGCGTCCAAAGATGCGGCAAATGCTGGGTCCCGCCTACCCTGACACATGTGCTCGGCGTCTTGGGCAAGAACTGCTCTATTTAGTGACACTAGTCCTGCCTAGCCTTCAAAGATAATCTGCAAACACAAGCTTTATCAGGAACACGTGGTGGGGGGGTCCCATTGTTAACAGGCGCCTTATCGTCCAAAATGCGGTGTCGATGCTTGTTTTGTGGTTTCCTCAAACGAACTCTGAGCTCTATGCTGTATGCCTGATTGCCGAGCGCCGAGCGCCTGACGCATGTGCGCTCGGCGTATTGCATGTGCGCTCGGCGTATTAAGCCTTGGCGCCTTGGCGTTTTTGCCCACGAAGATCGTTTTTGCCCACGACGATGAAACCGTTGGGGGATAGAGGTATACAGCTTTGCTGTAAAAAACTTGGACTAGTATTCTTGATTGACAAAGAGATAATGCTAAGCGAAAGCGTAGGAATTACACAGAAAGCGTAGGAATTCCACAAGTCTAAGGCCGTTGGGATCAAGCTAAATTGGAAGATACAAGTAAAAATAGCAGAAGCCTATGCAGCAACGTCTAACAACAAAGGGGATGGGGTTGACAGCTTCTACGAGGGTGTTGAATCGGCCATAAGGAAGGTAAGCACTCAGTACACGATCCCGATGGGGTACTTTAACACAAAAATGATAGATAAGCAGGCAGGCAAAGGTGCAGTGGCAAACATTGGGATACGCACTGGTTGGATTTACGGATAAAAATAACCGCAGGATAATGAACTCATTCTTCCGCAGGCGAAGGAACAGAGCACACGGCAGACCCGAGAAGAGAAGGAGCAAATTGGTTAAAAAATGGTGCGCCATTCCACTCTGCGAAGAAGAATGAACAGAGAAGCTTTCAGCCCAAGACATAGATAGAGGTGACACACAATTTAGGGGAACGATGCGCAAAAATTTTATTTCCCTTTAGCGTTGACGGCGCTGATCCTTAAGAAAGACACATGCATACACGCACACAATTTATTTTCACAGCACTGATCTTGAAAATCGAGCATATATATAACTAATCAACTCAAAATGCTTATCCAAGTGATGATACGTACATGGTTGAAATCTAATGAAGTCATGTTTTGATCTTGCAAATGGTGCCTGTAATTATCTAGTCCACACAATATTCATATACATGTGGTGAGACGTATGAGTGAGTTCCAGTCACGTCTTGAAAGGCGTGCGAATTTGATGGTGATTGCGTGCTAATAGCTCACGCACCGGCACGTTCGTTTTCCAGCGCCTCGCGCTATGGAACGCCTCACGCTTCAAATGCACATGGAGTGTCGGGAGTTTTTGTTCTCAGATACAAACAATGCCTGGAACCCATACGCTTTGTTCAAAAAAGGAACTCAAACCTGCAGTCAGGAAGAGGCAGGGCACTGGAATTCCAAACGGCGTTTCAACTGACGAGATTGAAGACCGCGTAAGCATACTGCATAACAGCCAAATGACAATAATAACAGAGTGAACAGTAGTTGTTAGAGGAAGATAAACAAGATAATCTATCGCAGAGAGCACAGGAGCCTGTGCAAAACCCAAGGATGTGAAGGTGTCTACACCGGAGACAGAAATGGAATTGCAGAGCTTTCGAAATTAAATAACAGTCACTGGGTAAGGTACATTCGCACCTACAAAATGGGAAAGATAGAAAAAATGTTGAAAATAGAAGGAAGCTTGAGGGTAACGGCAAAGTAGGTTGCTATTGGCGAAGGTATAATGTATCCAGTCGAAGACGAAGGAGGTGCCACAGCGCACAACATGAACGATATTGAAAGTAGCGGAAAGTTTATACGCGGTACGCTAGCAACGTTCGGCTGGAGACAAACCTGGTTGAAAAGGTTTTAACAGACACTCAAGACGAGGTAGAAAAGGCGCCTAAGGGGGCTGATACAGATAAAGCAACAGGAGGTGACGGAATACCTGTGCATCTCCTAAAACATGGACGACGCACTGTATACACGAAAAGCCTGCACAACAATTCCTGCAAAGTTTTAATTCTTAAAAGGTACATCCAGCCTGAAAAATTTCCACTATACCTATGATTTACAGGGCGGGTTATGATTTAGAAGTGCTGGTGAGCTGAAGAATAACAGTCCATCCCAATACTCTTCGTTGTATGCAAGTAGTTTACCAAGTAGTTTACCAAGGTTATAGTTAACCGCATACGCTGCCCTAAATTTCCCACAACCGAGAAAACAGGTTGCATTAAGGGAAGGCTACGTAACAATTGATAACATCGGTGTTTTTAGTCAGGTAATAGGTAATAGGTAGAGACGCGGAGTATAATGAACTCTTTTACGAGGTATTTCTACATGACAAAAAAAAAACATTTGATTCTGGGAGCATCACGGGAACACCAAAAGCATTGAGAGACCTGGGAATAGAGGACGCTTTCATAGAACGCTTGCAGGACATATACAAGGAATGCATGTGCAGAATGATCCTTCACAAAAAAGGGAAACGTTCTCGACAAAGAAGGGAATTAGACAAGGAGACGCTACTTTTCTAAAATTATTTGCAGGCTGTCAGAAGTGGGTATTTAGGGAGCCTGATTGGGAGAAGTACGAATGAGGGTACGAATAAGTAAAGAATACTTAGGCCACCTGTGGTTCTCGTCTATGGGTCTGAAGAACACGGGAAAACATTCTCCAGGAATATCACGAAATTGAATGTAATGATAAACATAGATGGCGAAAGCCTCATTTAGCGTACGTATTTAAATACTTCAAGAGCCCTATGAATATAAAAATCCTGGACAAGTTGTCCGCACGGATCCGAACCGTGAGAAAGAAATCCGGTGTAGAAATAAAATAGTATGTACTGCGGAGTACTCTGAAATAGTGAATATAAGGTTACCTCTCTCACTAAAGAAATCGTATACCTGCAATGCATACTGCTGCCGATGAATTATGGGGCAGAACGTTGGTGGTTTACTAAAAACCTTCTTGTTCAGCCGAAAGAGCTTTGGAATAAGTATGATACAGATAATGCTTAGGGATAAGAAGATAGGAAGGCTTTCACCCCGCAGGCGACATAAATAGGCTGCTGCTGATGGGGAGGATAATAATGTTACGATGATGGTGATGATGACGATGACGACGACGTCGACGATGGTGATGGTGGTGGTGTTGGAAAGATAAAGAACAATATTTCCAACCTTCTCTCGCATGAAACTCGCCTCTTCGATGCTGCGTGATTAGAAATTAATTATCCAAGCGGTATAAAAAAATCACAATAAAATTAGGTGGCGCCTAAACAAAATGTTTGTGGAAACCAGAGTGTCCAACCGAAACCAACAGAAAACACGAACCGGTATTTCTGTCAAAACTGCACCCGAACACAAACCGTTATTTTTCAAAGCGCGCTGAAGCCGAGATAGAACGGAACCAAAAAAAGAAATAACGGTTACCGGCTCACGACGAAATGAATCGATCCTCTGTTTTCGATAATGCGTGGTTAAGGTCATTTGGCACTGCTCTCCTTCTCGTCACCTCAACATCGTAATCGCTCGCTTTTCCCCTTTCAAATCAGTCCGGACACTCTGAATGCTCTTTTTGTGGTCAGAAGAAGTGGAAAGGGATGTGCCCAATATTTTGCAATAGCATGTTGCTGCAAGTTGTGCGACCAGAGTGCAGGGCGAGCGAAAGACATGCCACACTCTCGCCGGCCTGCAAGCGGTAAGAACATCGACTTTGACTTTCCTTTGTTGTGCCTGTCCCGGAGCAATGAGGCCGCAATATTGTTTCGCTGCGTAACTGCGAAATCCCACTCCCCAAATGGGAATGTTTGTTGCATTTCTTAATTAGCTTAACAGAACGCACACCTGCAAAGTACCGATATTTGACAAGCCTGACCCACAGGGGTTGCTCAGTGACGATAGCCACCCGTTGCTGTCCACAAGGGCGCGGGTTTGGTGGCAGCCCGGCTGCCGCATTTCTGATGCCATTTCGATGCACGTTTAAAATCCCCAGGTGATATAAATTAGTCCGCAGCTCTCAAATATTCAACCACCCTCCCCTACCCCAGAAAATTCGCCCGCCCTGACGCTGTCCTCAGTCGACGAGCACAAACTGGCATGCTACCAACACAACACATGCAACACTACATACGGGCTTCCAGGAGAACCAAAATGCTGACACTGCGGTCAATACCCCAACAATGAACACACCCTCTGGACATGCCCGAACTTACAAACCACCCTGATAAATTCCTTGCAGCCAATTCCTGCCACAAAGCGCCCTCTTTGCTGGGAGGCATGGGCCACACCCTCTAAGGAGCTTGAAGGGCTCTATTGGATCGTGCTTCTGAACCACATTAGAAACGCGCCAGGACTATAGACGAGTCCCTGCAACCCAACCAAGAAGCCGAGCGGTCCTTTGGACACAGGTTTCAAAATAAAGTATCTCTCTCTCTCTCTCTCTCTCTCTCTCTCTCTCTCTCTCTCTCTCTCTCTCTCTCTCTCTCTCTCTCTCTCTCTCTCTCTCTCTCTCTCTCTCTCTCTCAAATATACGGTGTGCCTAATAGCAGAGATGTAGCTTCAGGGCATCAAACGCGACAATATTTGTCGACCAGTGTGTTTCTATAAAAAAAAGAAAATAAAAATCAGTTTATGCCGTTTTAAATTCTTCCGTTCCAAGATCATACCCGAAAAAATTATGCTCCTTCTCGCTATTTTTATCCATCGACTAATCAAAACAAAGGACGAATACTAATCACAAATATAACACAAATAACTGCTAGCGTATGGTGACCACCTCCTAATTTTGCAAGAAACTGTATCCCTCGACCTGCGCTGATAACTGCGCTAAACTGCACGATACCTATAGCAAGACGGCCGGTCCGGCACTGCCCCGTTCTCTCAGCGCCAGTGCCCAGTGCGCATGCTTTCTGCTTTTGCTGCTTGCACTAGCGCTCCTTCCGGAGTGGGCGCATTGCTGTCACCCAGCTACAGAGCCTCTTCCCGAAACAGTTTCATCCCGTGCTTGACACGCCAAATTACCCTTTCAGTTTGTAACTGCATTATTTCGATTCAGGAAGGCGCGATGACAGATATCTAGCGGAACGGAGACATATTCACAGCAACGCGAACATCGGCGCTATGTTGGAATGCACTCCCCCACGTGATCAGAGTATTAATGCAGTGACTGAGCGCTAAGCCTATAGCTTACAATATTATGGCTTACACTCCACAGCAGGGGACTACGAGCAAATTTATCCTCTGTGAGTGAGTGAGTGAGTGAGTGAGTGAGTGAGTGAATAAACTTTATTTTTACAAGCTTCCGGCGCTGATGGTTGACCGAACAATCAACTCAATAATTTATACGGCTGCTAGATATTTTTTTATGCTACAATGGAGCAAAAACTCGGCGCTGGCATTTAATTATGTCCTCAGCTAATGAGCGGAGGAGACGGGCCAATATGCAGGCTCAGCTCTATAGTGGTGTAGCGTCCAGGGAGATGGGCAATTCTTCAGAGAGAGTGTGATTTTAACAAAAAAGGAAACAAAAGAAAAGATGTAGCACGACGAAGAGGCAGATTGTGGGAATAGTGACTTATTGTTACCAATCGCATTTGATAAGAATAATAAATTACTTCGGGTGATTTATTCGACAGATTTTCCGAGGCGCTAAACCGCAACAACACAGAAACGGCAGGCTGTTTTACGAGAAGCAAAGGGATCCACATTGACTTTGCGCTTGCAGTTGCACCAGACATGGGCGTTGTTCGCACCAAAAAAAAAAAAAAAACTGAAACATCTAAAGACATTTACATTTTACGCTACACAACACCATGATGACGTAGTGTAGGAAACAATAACACAGGGTTATCTGTGCGTTAGCACGTTAACACGTTAACATGTTAGCATGTTAACCTTCAACTTGTAGGATTAAGGGGAACTAGAGCCACCACTAAATCGCACAGTGATGTTTTCTTTTTTCTGGGGGGATGGGGGGGGGGGGGGGGGTGGCTTTTGTCGGCAGCCGCCACTCGTTTTAAATAGTCCTTGAGAAGATATATGACAGCTCGGCAAGAAAGTGGGGCTGGTGAATCGTCACTACTTCTACTGTGTTTCATAATATCTAGTCCAATTGTTTAAAGATTGCGTTCAAATTGCATCATTTTTCATTGGGACAACGCAGTGTTTTGGATTAACCAACCTTGTATTTTGTCTTCATGATTGCTTTGAACACAAATCAATTTTTAACCTAATCGGTTAGTAATTTATTGCAGTGAGCCTGTTAGCGAACCGGTTCATAGGCTGCGAACCGGTTTGGCACGAGATTTAGTAGAACCGGAACTGAACCTGAACAAAATGAAATCTCCCGAACCCGAACCGCACCCTAACCTGAATTTTTTTGGTTAGATACCCTGAGACTCGCGAAACCCAAACTATATCCTTCAACAAAGCCATGTTCATCATCGTTCGTCCAATAATTGCGTCCTCCCATTGGTGTCATTTTCTGAGTCATTTATCACTTTTGGTCTCTGGATGACTTTACTTCTATGGGAAGCCCTTGTTCTTCCTTTTTCGTTGCAACCGTTGGCTCTCTGTTAGCACACCCACAACACACATCCAGACAGACGCCACTGCGCCCACGCTCGAGCTCGCATTTTTGGTCTCATACAATGCGAGCCCAACGAGGTAGGCATTTTCATTCCGGTTCTGTCTGCCTGCGTTATATCCCTTGCGCTGGCTCGCAGACACTGGCCGCCAGTGTTTTGTGAAGCGCGACGGGCTCGGGTGACAGAAAACACATTGCCTTCTCTATTCCGGCGACAAACGCACGGCAGCTCTCCCTAGACGTGGCGCCAGCCTCTCACACGCCGACAGGCGTACATACACACGCACACACGCTCGTGGAACTCGGCGGGCGGACATGGCGACCCGCGTTCCCGTCTCATGAAGGGCCCTTCTGCCAGTGGTGCCGAGGTGCTAGCTGTGTCTGCACCGAATCGGCGACGAAGTGTCCCGGACCATCTGTCGCAGCTCGCCGAGTGCGCGGTGGCACCTCGACGAGTGAGCTGCCGAGCTGCTCTTACTGCGCGCTTCGTTGGACAGCCGCGGCGTGGACTGTGTATACACTGACATATTTGCGCATGGCTGCAGCAACTGCGACGCCTGGCGGAAAGGACAACAGGTTTGGAAGAATGCGAACATGCGTGCGTGCGTGCGCGCGCGCGCGCGTGTGTGCGTGTGTGCGTGTGTGTGTGTGTGTGGGGGGGGGGGGGGGGGGTGGTGGGTGGGAGGGAGCGTTGCTTGCTCACATTCTAGATAAAAGGAAGAGCTTCGCTGCAGGTGTAATTGGTAGAGGACGTACTAGAACCTTGAACGCAGACCATTCCCACAAGGATAAAAGTAAAAGGAAGTCTATAAATGATATATCATTAGTAGTACTTCGCTTATACAATCTTGGGAGGTTTGCAACAAGCGGGAGGTACTCTTGGGAGGTTTGCAACAAGCGGGAAGTAATGGGGGCATTTGCGCGTATTGCGTGCTACTCGGGTGGTTACTGGTGGCGCACAGAAGATTCCAGTAAAATGATCATATCTATAATTACTGCACCAGCCCGCGCAGAATGACGTCCAGTGTGTATTATTTCTCGACGTTATCCTTCTACAATTATTCAGGATTAAAACGATACCATTTTTCGCGTATTTGTATACGTCACTGTTTACAGAATTGCCTCCATTGACCTCTTGTAATCAAAGCTTCGCCATCGTAATGGTTATTCATGAAGGAGGGGTAGAAGAAAAAAAAAAACGTTTATTGAAGCCGATGTAAAAAAAATGAAGGCAGCTCACACTAACGCGTAAGACTTGAAGGTAGCGAAGCTGTACGCAACCTTCACGACCATCAACAAGGTTTAAGTCCACGATTGCGGCCGATTTGCTTCTTGTTCGCTGCCGCAATGACCTCTACTCCATCAGTGTAGCTGTAAGTGTGAGCTTCCTTCATTTTTTTTTTAAGTTATAATCATTCGACATCACCTTCGAGGGGCGTACGCTATGGCATGTCTTTCTCGTTCCGAGCAAGTGTTTCCACGATTACGCGAATGCTGGAGTCTTTCCCCTTCCGAGCAAGTGTTGCCACAATTGCAAATGTGCGCTGCGGACACTGGGCGGTCACCGCTAGGCACGCGCACACGAGCGCTCGGCAATTTCTTGGCTTTTTTTAACAGCCGAGCGTCCGCCGCAATCTTGGTCAATCTCCCTAAGTGGGTATAAACCCGCCGCGGTGGCTCAGTGGCTAAGGCGTTGCGCTGCTTAGCACGAGGTCGCGGGTTCGATTCCCGGCCGCGGCGGCCGCTTTTCTGATGGAGGCGAAAAGCAAAAACGCCCGTGTGTACGAGATTTCGGCGCACGATAAAGATCCCCAGGTGGTCAAAATTAATCCGGAGCCCTCCACTACGGCCCGCCTCATCGCCTGCGTTGCGTCGGCGCGTTAAACCCCACAATCGAATCGAAGTGGGCATGCTTGGCTTGACAAATATGCCCCGGGGATGCCGGGCGGTTACCGCAAGGTACGCACACACAACGCTCGGCCTTTTCTTGGTTTTAACTGCCGAGCGGTCGCCGCGAGGCCCGCGCTCACGTGCGGGCGCTCGGCAATTTCACGGTATTTTTAACTGCGCACACGAAAAATTACGATTTGCATTGCCATCGTGGCTGCTTTGAGAAAACTTAAATCATATAGCCGCAGTAAGTTGCAATTCTTACTGATTCAAAAGCAGCACTACAACTTTTGCAGCGTGGGATCCTTACAAAAAGGGTCTGTCACCATTCCTTGCGGCTTGTGCGAGAGCTCAGCAGCGAGGGTTTTAATGTGCGGTTTCAATGGATTCCATCCCATGTGGCATCAAGGACAATGAGACTGCCGATCAATTGGCACGGAACGCGCTGCAATTTGCACCGACTGTTAAGGTTTCCGCCGATCACTGGAACGACTTCAGGTGAACAGTCGTCGAACATTTCAAGTCCTTGTGAGATCCCTATCATGAGTCTGGCGTCATAAAGGGACTTACGAGATCGGAGGCAAGATTTCTTAACCACAACCGAACGGGCTCAGCGGGGACCCCAGCATGGCTATTCAAGGTGGGCCTCGTGCGATCGCCTCTGTGTTAGTAATGTGCAATGATAGGGAATGTACACCACCATGTAGTGTGTTGCCCAGAGCATGATGTCGAGCGGGCTGCAATGCTCTCAGCGATTCGAAAGTTGGCAGCCCCACACAACACCCTGGACCACATCGTCTTCCCAAGCGGTCATTGGATGGTGCGCACAGACGTGTCGCACCTTTTACTAAGCTTTCTTCAGTAGACGGAACTGGCGAACTCGCGGTGAAAGGACCTAACATGAACTAATGAAGTGGAGCTTGGGCGGAGTAATTGCCGGCATATCCATCCAGGCTAACCCGGCCTGATCCCACACAACAACTACCACCCCCACTATGATTTGTCAAGCAGCTTCGCTATTAAAAAAAAAGTGGGTGGCCCCTCATTTCAGAAGGCCGCTTAGCGTCGATACTTGAGTTCGTGAGAAGTTGATTCCGTTACCGTGTGGATACAAGCCCGCCACTTCCTGTACGAACCCATCGCCACCTACTGGTTCACTTCGAACACTCCTTCCATTGTATTGAACAGCTAATAGAGTCCCGTTGTTCGGCTTCAACGGCCAAAGAGTACGCGACGTAACAGTCGAAGGTTTGATAGGTTTGCTGTGTTTGTATGACAACCCTGTTTTGAACGCACAAAACGTAGCAACCTGATTCGGCCGTTAAAGGGAGGGCGACTACTGTGATTGAGTAATCTGTTCGTAAAGCAGTTTGAGCCAAGGTTTTTGTTTCTATGCGGTCAGTGTGACCCATTTATGCGAAAATTCATCTAGATTAGACTGTCATCCACATTGCCCAATGTTATTGTGTCAGCAAAAGGATGTCCTACTATCCGCTGTCAGTGGGTATTTACGTGAAGTGGTGTCGTCTTGCCGGTTTGTGAGGGTGCGATTTACGCTAGAGTACTGGTGTAATGCCGCGCGCAAGCGTTTGCATTGCGATTTTACTGAATATTTGTGTCCTGAATCGATGTACGGAAGCCTTTACCGTGGGGGTCAGGCTAACAACGTCCTTAAAAGAGCTAAGCGTATGCCAGCGTCCGGGGGGAGGGGGGGGGGACTTTCTTCTATTGCACGTTTTGACATGGTTGCATGAAAGCGAAGTGTTTTTTCCGTGGGGATACAAATGGTGTCTGTGTAAAAAGACAGAAAATGTACAGCCCGTCTTTTGGATTGCTGGCACGCGGAGTTCTTCGGGATGTACTCCAGCGAACTTTCCACAGTGATCTGCCATTGACTCCAAATAGAATACGTTACGTTGACATAGAACACGATGTCATACCGTATAATGTTTTTTTCCTGCTCGGCCTTCACGCTGTATGGATGCGCACAATGGCGGTACGAAACAATAAGGTGAATACAGTTGTTTCGTCTGTGGTTATTATTTTGCTGAAAATGTATGTAAGCTTAGAGAAGTGTACGCCATTACATGGGTCTGATGATGTGGGGAAAATCATGAATGATTTAATTGCGCTTAAAGTGTGGTTGCCAGGGTTGCCAGATCTGGCGATTCGTCACCAGACGGGCGACTTGTCGAAACTCGTGGCGACGGAAACTTCAGTCTGGTGACTAGGCTACTTTCAGGCTCCTTTCAGAATTGGTGATTTTATACATTTCCGGGCCCTCCCGATGCCCCAATTTGCACGAAAAGGGCCCTATATAACCTTTCAGTGCATTTCAGCCGTCGAGACAAATTGAACAAACAGAATCAAGAAAACAAACTTTTAGCAAGATGCGGTGATCTGGAAAAGTTTAAAATAGGTTCAAACGAATCAATCACTCCAACACACCGCCGCATAGTTCTAATTGCCGGCACAAATCAAAATTCGCTTTGGTCTTTTTAATATCCGGCATGTGATGTATGAATGGTGTCAAAGTCTTTAAGACACCCTGTCGCTAGAGTGCAATGCTTCTTCTGCAGATTACGGGAGCTTGAGATTCCATGCAGAGTGGTTGGAAGTGTGTATGACGATGTATGATATGCACGGGAATGTAAAGAGACAGCGAAAGTGGTAAAACATGGTGTGCAGCGAACGCCCGTTATAAGTCATTCATATTCTTTGCACGCTTTTCATAAACCTGAATATTCAGCGTTTTTGTAGACAGTAGTCAACCGCTGTGCCTTTCCCGCATGACAGCAAACGCATACAATTCGTGATAAGATTTTCTATTTCTGCGTATTTCCCGCGAAGGTAATAAAAAAGTACTTGTAGCATCACCTTGTTAAAAATGTCGACTTTTCTGGCTCCTTTTTAAGGTGGCAACTATTTTGGCTACTTTCGTCAATTTCCCGGCGACTTTTCCTTTTGATCACCTGGCAATCTTGGCACTAACATAAACTTCTAGGTTGAGCGCCGGCGCCGAGAAGCTGAGAACCGGAGACGTCCGGCACATGCGAACTGACCGCACGAGGCGGGAGCAGCCGCGCGTCGTCTGCTACAGCGCGCCGCCGGGCCGCTTAGCTTCCGAGAGCTGCGTGATATCGAACTCGAAGGATAGATTAAAAAAAAAAAAACGGAATACATTTTTGTAGCGTAAGCTACACTGGCCGAGGTTGAGCAGTTTCGCGTTGTCCTTGAAGGGCCGTGCTGCGCAAGCGCGAGGAGCATTGGATTGGATTAAATGGAATTGTATTGTATTGGATTGGAATCCAATCCAATTGGAGAACGGGTGTGTAGAGAATTGGGTCTGCACATTCGCCGGTCTGCGCATTCCAGAGGAGTGACGTCATAGCTGCGGTAGATGCACTGGCGCCAGCGCACGCCCAGCTGTGCGCCTCCGTTGCGCTGTAGCCAAGTTTGACGCTGCATGCGTAGGAGCCGCTTGATAGCCGTTTCGCGTGGCTCGTGCTACGCATGCGCGGGGAGCAGTGACTGGACTGGACTGGACTGGATTCGATTGGACTGGACTGGACTGGACTGGACTGGACTGGACTGGACTGGACCGGATTGGATTGGATTGGATTGGATTGGATTGGAAATCGTTTTAGCAGCAGTAAGCATGATGATCAGCTAATCCTGGGCAACCAAAAACCTAGGAATAACCAGCTGAACCTTAGCTCACGCTACTTATATCCTGGTATAGCCGAGCTAAGCCACTGCTAATTTTTTGTTCTCGTCGCGAAAATCAGCGCACTTCATTGCAGCCAGTACTTTTTAATACATTATACTTATAAGCCCCTTCCTCTCGTCCACTACTGGGCCAGCATCGTATTTAACCCATTGCCGCGATTGTCAGGTTAGCCTGGACTGAGCCATGGTGTGGAAAGCAGCTTGAAATGGTTAGAGTTTCGTAAAACGAGGTTTTATGTTTTGTCTTCACCATGTGACATTGCACTGTAAAAATCATTTCCTTGGCCCTCTTAGCGTAAATTATGTTTGCCTATTGAAAGTGTGAGAGCAGAAGCATTCACGTATCAGAAAGAACCATGCTGCATCCGAGGCAGCAGGTCCGTGTGCGCAAAACCCCCTTTCTCTCGTCCACTACTCGGCAGCATCGTATTTAACCCATTGCCCCGATTGTCTGGTTAGCCTGGACTTAGCGATGGTGGGGAAAGCACCTTGAAATGGTTAGAGTTTCGTAAGACGAGGTTTTATGTCTTGTTTTTACCATGTGACAATGCACTGTAAAAATCATTTCCTTGGCCCTCTTAGCGTAAATGTTGTTTTCCTATTGAAAGTGTGAGAGCAGAAGCATTCACGTATCAGAAAGAACCATGCTGGAGTTAGTGCCTCCGAGGCAGCAGGTCCCCTACAAAGGCTAGGCCGTCCGGTCCCATTTGAACACCCTTCTGCGCAATCCGTGCCTACATGCCTTTATACAAGCCGTGTTACAAGCGCCCCCTCTCCCAAGGAACATGCAAGCGGGCTCCCAAGACGGTCGGCGCCGGGCACGAACAAGGTACCTCACACGCCTCCTCAAGACCCATCCGCTTGTCTGGTATACGGACGCCTCCGCATATAAAGGACGCCCCGCCCTCTGCGCTACCGTGTCTAACTTTCTGAATGAGCAGCAAATCGCATACACCTTGCCCCATGGCGACATCACGGACGCAGGAGAGGCAGCCATCGCCCTTGCGGTTGTACAGATCGCTCGCGGTGCCTCACCTGGAATCATCGACCTAGACCGCCCTGCGAAACATTACCAACGGCAAGAGCAACCCTCTAGCTGCTCTCATTCTACGCACCATCCCCGAGACTCCGAACTTACCTCCCATACGTCTTCTTTGGACCCCCGCCCACTCGGGCCTGGAGGAGAACGAGGTCCCAGGCGTCAGATCATCCTGCCACTCCTCCTCTCTCAGCACCTCTACTTAGTTTTCAAGATATCCTGACTGACTACAAGGACACTAGACGCATTTATCCGCACCCGCATTCCTCACTCACTCGACACCAAGCGACCGTATTACGGCAAATCAGACGAACACCTTCCCTTCGCCCGCACTGTACAGCAGAATATATCCTACCTTATACAGCCCGCTCTGTCCTACCTGCGGAGACTGCGCCAACAGGCAACACACACTATGGCAGTGCCCCACTATGCAGGCCAACAGTTTTATTCGCGACGAATCAGGCTGGGAGGCCGCGCTGCTCAGCCCCGACAAGGACACCCAGATGGCTCTCGTGGCTCTGGCGACCCGTGCGAGTCCTCCGGGGCTTCAGCGAGGCACGCCACCGCAATCACCTCATTCATGAACGGCCCGGCCATAGACGCCGCCGTCGGATCCAAGCTAGATTCGGCTGCCGACCGTCTGAGAAAGTATCGGGCCACTAAATAGTCTTTTCTCTCTCTCCCTCTCCCTCTCCGTGTGCGGCAAGTCTCCTCGGCGGTGTGTCGCTTGCTACAACGCGCCGTCTTCGCAGCAAATATTGCCGAGGTATTTCAGTTCAGGATTGCTTTAACCTCAACTTCCTTTGAAGTTAACACCGGTTCTTGGAATTCACGAGCTGGGATAAACCCATCGTATTTATTTCTGGCTGTGCTGACTGCCTGGTAATAAATAGCCTTGTAGGATGGCCAAATAATATATAAAGAATGCATGGTCAAGGGACCTTAGCGCAATGTCGAACAGCACTTTCAAGCTGATTTCCACACCCTGGCTGAGCCCAGCTTAACCTGACCAAAGCGATAATGCATAAAATAAGATGCTGGCCCCGTAGTCGACTAGAAGAATGGGCTGTTAAGTATAATGTGTTCAAAAATACAGGCTGCGGGAAAGTGCGCTGATTCGTATCGTTTACCTGATTTTACTCCTGTATTCAAAGCTGAGTTTTTGCAATAGTTATGGCCTTAAAAAGGTTACCTCCACAATATTTAAACGGCATGGTTATTTTCGATTCCCTGTCGGTTTCTACCGCGTTAACAACTCCAAAAAATTCATTACTCATTCGTATCTTCAATTGCCTTGTGCCTCCCCATTTGGGTCCCGGCTCATTTGGGTCCTAGGTCATAGGGACCTATGGCTCAATGAAACGGCTGACTCTTTGGCCGGGTCATCTTTAGATGGCCCTACGGTGGACCTCAGCCCTAACCCATTTCTCCTGGCGCGAACAAGGATCCGTAGATACCAATGGCTAGGGATAACACAGGAAGGTACTATCGCGCCCAATTTGACTCGCAACAGGCGAGCGGCCGCCGCAGCTGCTCCCCGGGAGGCGGTGGCGCCTTGCAGCGAAGCACTCGAGAAGTAAAGGGAGAGGGGTCAGCTGTTCCGAAACCCACCGGCATCCCCCGTGCGCACCATTGCTGGCTTCTTTCCTTTGCGTCTGGTATAAATTTTTGCCTCAGCAATTTTCGGGGTGGCTTACCGCATCGCCAGCGATAATTTTTATCATTGGATGCAATGTCCTTAAGCGCATTTGCGCAAGCCTTCCAGTTTGGCAATAATAGGGCGTCGCGAAATACCGATAACGTTGAATCTTCCACACAAGTAAAGATATGTGAAACACTGGCTGACCGCATTTTTTTATTTACTGCATCTGCCTCTAAATCTGACAATGCCTCAAGGTACGGAATGCACTATTATGCTTTCAGCTACGTCACTGATGGCCACTGCGCCACTATGTTTGCCTTACCACAATTCTGGAGTCGCAAGGCTGCGCCAAGCTGAACTACATCGGGCAGCTTCATGCGCACCGCATTCGGAGCGCGAAAGGCAACAGAGCACAAGGGGGATGCCGATGGGTATCGGAAGAGCGGACCCCCTCTTCCTTTACTTCTCGAGTGCTTCGCTGCAAGGCGCCACCGCCTCCCGGGGAGCAGCTGCGGCGGCCGCTCGCCTGTTGCGAGTCAAATTGGGCGCGATAGTACTATCACATGCTTGGATGACTATGCTCATGTAGCTCATATTTGGGATACGCGATTTTGCGAGTCCCGCCAGTGTGAGGTCAGCTTAACCAGCATCAGATGTAGAATACCGCAGCTTAAGTTTCATTTGCATCGCGCTGGTCTCACCTCTTCCGGCCGTCCAAACCGACCCCGAGCGCAATTCTGCCGATAATGTCTCGAAAACGGGCACAGGGCTGACGTATGTACCAATACCAGTGAACCACTCTGCCAGAAATGCGGCAAAAGCGGGCAAGAAGAAGACCATGACCTGATGCAATGCATTAACTGCGGAGCCAACCACAGCGCGGATGACAAAACATGCGAGAAAAGAAAAGCTTCGGACAGCGCAGTGCGTTACCAAGCCTACCATAAATGAATAATCCGCCGTAGGAACCTCCACACCGAGCAAAACTCACAACTCCAGCAAGAAGAAGCCCAACAACGTGGAAGAAGCCACACACGCCTCGCCGAACACGAGACCCACAACGGCATCCGATCCCGATCGAAAAGCTCCTCCCGGCAACGAACATCAGCGAGGTCTGGAGCACCATCCTGATCCCAGGGCCTGACCAAGTAACAATCGCCAGAAAACGCCGGTCAACCACAGGTGAGCCAGCCACTCCTTAAATCACCACACATACGTACAGCCAAAAAAGCTAATAAGTCCTACAGAGATGCAGTTAGGACGCAAACACATGCCCGACGAGAACAAATGCTACCCCGGCCACAAGCACTCGCACAACAAAGCTCCCTTCCTCCCAACCATTCACCACCAGTTACGGTCACTACACCAGACATCCAAAGCGACATGGACACTGAAACTAACGTCGCAATAAATCGCTCTACACCGGGCCCGAAACGCAACAGACCAGATGATGAACGAATCCCTAATGTTGGAGGAATCCCGCCGTCGGCTCACAGCGACTTTGACCTCCAGATACACTCTCAAAGGCTCTAAGAAGTAGAGGTAAAGGTGGACACCCTCCTCACAACACTGGAAGAAAGAATAGCAGCTATGATGGACAAAGTGTTCGATGCCCTCCTTGAGAGAAGGCTTGTACACCTCACCGATATACTGCTCCACCGTTTCGAGCAGCGCTTCGACCACCTACTCAAAACAGCAGGCCACCTAACCACCCTCGATATAAACCACAACATGGTTAGAGAGCTACTGCTCATCCTGTAGAACTTTAGGGGTTTCAAAAACAAAAGAAACGCCCTAGATCAGTGGATCCAAAACTTACCTAGGAAACCAGACATACTTCTTCTACATGAAACTGGAAAGCATCCAACCCTACCAGGTTGCACTACCTTCCAAACCAGAGACCAATTTTCACTCCCCATTCTCAAGAAACTTCCCGCCAACCTAGAACGTGACACAGATAACAGCATCACTATATGAATCCGAATGACCGAAGGACCGGAGCACATCACAAATGTGCACAGCCTGCCGAAAGACAACCTACAGGAACTTAAAGAAATATTGAGACCAAGACCACGCGAAGTGCATACGAACACCTACTAGCTGGGGACTTTAACGCCCCACACCGAGCCTGGGGGTACAGCAAAGACAGCAAGAAGGGACGCAAACTCCTATATACACTACGGAAGCAGAACCCACAATCCACAATGACACTCAGGAATTTACTAGATCGGGAAACTCTGTAGAACGGAACGCGAACCCAGACCTTACTATGGCCACATCGAGGACACACGTTGGTTGGTCCCATACCCAAGAATACATGGGAAGCGATCACGCAATTATCGCCCTTTCTATCCACACTAAACCAAGAAGATTGAAATAGAAAAAAACAACAAATCACAGAATGGGACATGTGTAGAAAAGAAAGAAGAGGGAAAAGCCCCCCTGACCTTGACGCTTGGACAAAGGATATTATCATCACAAAAATGAAGTATACCAAGATATACACAAACCAAGAAGGAGGACCTTGCATGGACAAGCACCTAAACCATTGCTGGGAAGCAAGAAACGCGCCTATCAAGCGCTGGAAAAAATGCAAAACAAATCGCAAGATCAGAGCAAGGATAGCCGAGCTAAACCAACATATCCAGACGTACTCGGATAAACTCAGAAGAGAACAATGACAGATGGCGTGCGAACAACAACAGGGAACCCTAAGCACAACTAAGACACGGCGTATCTTCAAAGCCCTAATCGATCCAGAGGCCACCAAGACCATGACTAGGAACAAAATGCAAACGCTAATTGATGAGCACGAAAATCCGCGAAAAATGTTGAAAGACTTACAAAACCTGTATATCCCCTCCGCGACCCAACCTGACTACCGGAACTACTCGAGAACGATAACGAAGACCTTGATAAGGACTTCACCAAGGCTGAACTTCATTTCATTTCATTTCACTGACCCATGTGTCGCCGTGGTCACCGCAGCTGACGTGCATCTGCCGCAAGCGCTGCTGCAGCCACGCCCACATCTCCGACGCGCTGGACGTCATAACACCAGAAGTGATTATATGTTAGTGCGTGTGATACGCTGTGGGCCTGGTAGACGGGAAAATTATTTTCCAGACAATTAGTTAAGCTTCTCTTGGTGTAGGCAATGGTGCGTATATCTTTGTTTCGCATTGGAAATTTCGAAAGCGCGGGAAAACCTATTCTAACCTTCTCCACATTTTTCGGTAGAAATACGGAAACGTTATAAATTCCTGAGACCCTGGCACGCTGGCCCGCCGGCAAGCGGGTACCAGGCGCACTGTAAAGTTGGCACGCTCGCGCAGCACGCACCGTGCAGGCACGCTTGTTGTGGAGCTTTAGAGAGTAGCAGCGTGTACGGTGGTGAATGGTTCGCTCGTGAAGTAAATAAACGTTTTACTGACGGCTAATACCGCCCCCTCCCCCCAACAGACAGACAGACAGACAGACACACACACACACACACACACACACACACACACACACACACACACACACACACACACACACACACACACAGAGGCACGCACGAAGACACACACAAACACACACACACACTCTCTCTCTCACACACACACACACACACACACACACACACACAGGCACGCACGAAGACACACACAAACACACACACACACACACACACAAACACACACACGCACATGCAAAGAAAACTGATAAAGTTTAGGCCGCACCACCTAAAAGACTACTGTAACAACCTCTTGAACTCAACGGACCTATGAGCGTAGAGGAAATAAAGCAGCTCTTGATAAAATGAAGCGGAGTACTAAGCTGGGACCAGACGGGGTATCGTATAAACTCCTGCGAAATCTCTCTGAAGAGGACTTTGAAAAGACGGCAACATTTATGAATCAAGTCTGGGATACTGGTGATGTACCGATGGTATGGAAATCGGCCAAGGTAATACTGATACCGATGCAAGGCAAAAAGCTGGGCCTGGAAAATCTCAGACCGATGGGAAAACTCATCGAAAAAGTAGTTTTCACACGGGTAGCGAAATTTCGTGAAGATAGGGAGCGTTCCCCCAACTCTCATCGGCTACAGAAACAGAATTCCAGCCCAACACTCTTCTACTACCCAACGAGGACATAATATACAACCCCAGTACAGTCCAATCGGGAACTATCCTTGCAATCAACGTGTCGAAAACTTTCGATAACGTATTGCATGATCCCATCCTGACAAACTTACAATCAACGGGATGCGGAGAAAAAACGTACAATTACGGGAGGGGCTTTTTAAGGGATCGGCCCATGACACTAACATTCGGCTCCCTCGAATCACAAGAAAGAAGCGCTCCAAACAGAGGCACGCCTTGGGGTTCGATGCTTTCACCACTCCTATTTAACATAGCGATGATGGATCTTCCCAAAACTCTAAATACCATATAAGGTACGAAACACGCGATATACGCCGGTGACATCACGGTATGGATGAAAAGAGGCTCACTGGGATATATCGAAGAACAATCGCAAAAGGCAGCGCATGCAATCCAGGGCTATGCTACAAAAAGAGGAATGACCTGTTCATCGTAAAAATCGCAGCTCCTGATCGTCATGAAACAACAAAAATCAGTCTAAGGAACAACTGAAGGACTACATAAACGGCATGCTTGCTGCCCAAAGGCAAACTCGTGAATCAGTGCAACCAAGTTATTCACATGCTGGCTAGGATCCCCAACAGACACATGAGTCTTTGAGAAGAGGACGCCTTGCGAATCAAAGAGGCGCTGATCCATTCCAGATTATTGTACCATCTACCGTATCGAAATCCAAGTAAAATAGACCTAAAAATAACTAGAAATCGTTCTACACAAAGCACACAAAGTAGCGCTTGGTGTTCCTGCCTACACGTCAACGCAAGAGTTGGAAGACACGGGCACCACGAACACGCTCGGCGTATTGCTCCCTTCGCACAAGACCAACCAGCCTCAGCGACTCCGAGATTCATAACAGAGCATCCAAATTTTGAGAAGCCTCAGGTATGAAGTGCGAGAAGAATACGCAAGACGCATCTCACTCCAAAGACTAGAGCAATGGTTAAAATAGCCCCCCTACCAACTAACATGAGCACCACAAGGCACAAGGACCGGAGAGCACTGCGCGCAAAGGCCCTCCGAAAAATTATCAAAATAACAGATCTGGATACTGGCATACTGTGCACGGACGCCAGCTTCTCCAACGTAACAGCTAGGTGTCATAACAGTTGTCAACAGGGAATCCGAGCTTGTGACAGCAGCCACAAAAAAGAAACTGAAAATCGGCCTACCTTGAATCAAGAGCAATAGCAAGAGCCATTGAAAACTGCACACAGAAAGACTGTGCAATAATCTTCAGCGACTCCCAAGCAGCGTGTCGCCAGCTCATTCACCGCCAGCTGAACACAACTATGGAAGGGATAATAGAAAGAGCAATACAGAGTAGCTCAACCCGATTCAGGCTGCTCTGGGTCAAGGGTGCATCCCTGGAAATGAGCGCGCTAATGCTCTCGCCCGCGAACTCAACACCCGGGTACCAGCGGATGGTTATCCGAGGGCAATGCCCTTGACAGCCAGCCGCTATATTCAAACAAGAGAAGCTCTTCGGTGGGAACGCCTTTCCAGACAGGTGTTTCTTTCCCTCACAGCACACTACCACGAAGGCACTCAGCTATACTTAGACAAATACAGACCCGATCACTTCACATGATACACCGATTCCGAAAACTGGATGGTACACCACAATGTCTACACTGTGGGGAATACCCGCACATGTATCACACACTTTGCACTTCCGCCCACAATCCCGCTCTCCCTCCCATACCTCACGCCACCTTCCCCAAGTGGGAGGAGTGGCTCGCCGAGTCAACCGCTCAAGGCCAACGACAGCTGACGGAACGGGCAGAGTTACCCCTCAGCTCCACACGGAGTCCCGGACTTTAGGGAACCTTCTCTTGATAAAGGTATATATCTTTAACTAAGCTGATCTTCACCCAGTGGTCTGCACATGTGACGTGCCGTGATGGCATTAATTTATTTTCATTTCTACAAACTCACAGCGCCCTTAGTTCGTTTATTTTCTATTTTTTGGCCTGCTCATTCGCAGCTGCGACATGCATTTCTCTAGTTCACAAGAGAACCCCAGCGACGCGTCAGCCTCAGGGCGCGACAAACTTCGCCTGCTGGTGGCCATTCCTTTTTCACCTTTGGTTGTTGACGATTGTACAAGTGCGGGCCTGCGTGAATGCGTGTGCGTGTGTGTGTGTGCGTGCGTGCATGCGCGTGTGTGGGTGTGTGGGTGCGTACGTGCGTGTGTGGGCGTGCGTGCGTGCGTATGTGTGTGTGTCTCGGTGTGTGTGTGTCTGAGTGTGTCTGTCTGTGCGTGTGTGTGTGTGCGTGCGTGCGTGCGTGCGTGATAGTGTGTGTGTGCGTTGTGCGTGTGTGCGTGAGAGAGACTGTGTGTGAGTGTGTGTGAGAGTGTGTTTGCGTGCATGCGTGTGTGTGAGTACGTGTGTGTGAGTGTGTGTGTGCGTGCGTGCGTGCGTGCGTGTGTGTGTGCGCGCGTGCGTGCGTGCGTGCATATGTGTGCGCGTGCGTGCGTGTTTTTGCGTGTGTGCGTGCGTGTGTGTGTGCGTGCCTGCGGGCGTGTGTTTGTGTGTGTATGAGTGTATGTGTGTGTGTTGGTGCGTGTGTTTGCGTGCGTGCGTGTGTGTGTGAGTGCATGCGTGTTTTTGTGTGTGCGTGCGTGTGTGTGTGAGTGTGTGTATGTGAGTGTGTGTTTGCGTGCGTGTGCGTGAGTGTGTGCTTGAGTGTGCGCGTGAGTGTGTGCGTGAGTGCGTGCGTGAGTGGGTGTGTGAGTTTGCGTGTGTGTGTGTGCGCGTGCGTGCGTGTGCGTGCATGTGCGTGTGTGCGCGTGTGTGTGTGCGTGTGCGAGTGTGAGTGTGTGTATGTGTGAGTGTATGTGTGAGTGTGTGTATGTGTGAGTGTGTGTGTGTGCGTGCGGGCGTACGGGCGTGTGTGTGTGCGTGTGACTGTGTGCGCGCGTGCATGTGTGTGTGCGTGCGCCCGCGTGTGTGTGCGTGCGTGCGTGCGTGTGTGTGTAAGTGTGTGTGCGTGTGTGCGTGCGTGCGTGTGTGTGTGAGTGTGCGTGCGTGTATGTGTGTGCATGTGTGTGAATGCGTGTGTGTCCATGTGCGTGTGTGTGTGTGCGTGTGTGCGTGTGTGTGTGTGTGCGTGCGTGTGTGCGTGTGTCTGTGTGCGTGCGTGCATGCGTGTGTGTGGAAGGGGGGTGAGTGCGCGTGCACGTGTGCGTGTTCGGGGGGAGTTAATGGGCTCAAAGTTTTGGTTTTGCAACACAGCTGCAACTGGGCTGTCACGCGCTGTATTGGATGGCTACGACTTAATTTATTACAACTGACTTTGTTATGAACACCGCAATCTCGTACAAACGGGCGTTTGTCTTAGAAAAATAGCTGCCCTACCGAGAATAAAACAACCCCGCGGCACAGAGAAGCTCAAGGTCTTGCATTGAGCTACAGCGGGGAGGGTGCGGGGGGATGTAGTGATTGAAGCTGTGAAATTTCGCGCTGTGAAATTTCCGGGGCGTGTTCTTGTTTAAATTTAGATAATGCGTGTGTGTTTGTCCGGTAGCCAAGTAGATATCGGGACGGCACAAAGCGATGATGGTCATCAAACGATGATGGTGTACCGTCACCATTCGTGTCGCTCCACTTCGAGCTGTGCAGGTCGGCCGGCATATACATTTTTAATGGATTGTGAGCACGTATTATTTTTCTTGTCGAATGAGGTCATTAATTTCGTTTTTGACTTACACGACAAAAACATTCCGTAATAGAGCTGATCTTGTGGGCTACCGTCTTAATAATTTTTTGCAAATTGGCGTTAATGTTAACCTTTCATTGGTTTCTTTCTCGCAGTGCTCTTAACGTTCCTAGCAACAAGATAAGGATGCAGGACCCACAACTTGCAGCGTCACATTCCAACTTAGCTTAGTTTAGACGGCACTGAAAGCATTGGTAGGGTAGAGCGGGGTTGTCTGGGCTTTCGTACACCTGGCAGCAGCGACAGTGTTGGTATGTTTGCAGTGCTGTTCCATCGGATGCAACCTCGGACACTAAGCGGCCAGGTATGAAAGCTGCTCGGAGCCGACTGCTACAATCCGTCTGGAGCACGTATCTACAAGTTACACGTACAAAACACGCATCATATATGCATAACAAATGTGTCATGCGTGCATCATACATGTAGTACATACATATACAAGTATCTACTGAACATCATATTTTCTGCAAGCCTGAGTGGAACTCATCTTAGTTACCACTGGTTTCAGCTGCTGTATATACCATACCCTTTTGCAAGTAGCAATAAATGAGCTTATATTTGCTATTTGTACTATCTGGCTGTTTGTTTGATTAGCATATACCTGGCTAATAAACCAGTTGATGTTGAAAGAGTCAAGGCCGGTTTGTATACATTTACAATTTTTTTCCGGAGATTTCGGAGAACCAGGAAGACTTGTTCTATCAATGGCGATGTTCTCAGTGTTGCATAAAGGATGTGTCAGACGCTATTTTTCAGCAAGGGTGCTTGAGGCATTTTTGGTTCTGCGACACCACGAGCCAATGATAGATGCCAGGTAAAAGGACAATAAAATCACTGCTTGGGAACAAATAGGGAGCCCTGAAAAAGGCTAGAAACCCTTCCCTTCTCCTAAATTTTGTTTTCAAAAATATATTTATACGACCTGCTGCGGTGGCTCAGTGGTTAAAGCATTGTGCTGCTGATCACGCGGACGCGGGTTCAAATCCCGGCCGCAGAAGCCGCTTTTCTGATGGAGGCGAAAAGCAAAAACGCCCGTGTGTACGAGATTTCGGCGCACGTTAAGGAACCTCGGGTGGTTACAATTTATGCGGAGCCCTCCACTGCGATGTTCCTCATCGCCTGCGTTGCGTCGGCGCGTTAAATCAATGAATATATGAATATATCATTTGATGCGTTGTGTTCGCGGTACACCTGTGGTTACGACAATTTACCCCCTTTGTTGTTCACCGCCAAGTTTTGCACTTTAAGGAGCCAGGTGTACTGAAAGATGTTAGACAACTTCTCTTTCCAGATGCTTGTTGTGTGTGTGTGTGTGTGGGGGGGGGGGTGTTATGCGCATTCTGCAAAATAGAAAAAAAAACATAGTCAATCACTCACATATTATACAACGGACCGCGGAGACTGTTGACTTGTTGCTGTGCGAATATGATGATTCTCTAAGACCAATATCTCGTACTGAACCCGGCGTAGATTGTAGCTGTTAAACGAGAAACAAAATATCCAGTGTGGGCATGTGCCATGTGACTATATTGCCAAAAGGGACCTAAAGAGGGACTAAAATACGGTCGTTAGTCTTCGCGGGCAACCGTTCTACTTCAAGGCGAGAGTGGCAGAGTATGTGCCGTTTGCACAAATGCGGACTATATGTTCACCCCCGCCAATGTATAAGGAGTAACGGGAAGACGAAACGCATACGTTTAGCCTCTTTGTTGCGTCGTTAATCATCTGTAATGGCGTCGTCATTGCCATTTCGCGCACATGTCTGTGGACAGTTTTAGATTACCAAAACACAAGTCATTCCAGTCAGTGGGCACTTTACATAGTGCCATGGCAGAAAATATCGATGCTAATTATAAGAAAACCGCCTAGGGTTAACGAACGGCGGCAAATGGCAAGGAGCGGCGAAGCACGATGGGCAAACGCTTCTCGGTGCGGTTACGCTGATACGCTGTGTTGCATAGGATTCGCGCGAGGTAATAACGGTCAATGAAAGATCTCAAGCGCGTCAACAATAAGACAAATATTGGTGAGAATAGCAAACGTTGATCCCCAAGCGTAATGAATATGTATATGTTTAACAGACGAGAAAAATGCATTAGTTGCGGATGACAACAACTGCAAATTCAAACAATGCTCGCTACATCTAAGCGTCTTGAAGTTATCTTTTCCACTAGGTACATAGTTGCCTTGAGCACCAAAGCTATGACAACGCTGCAACTGCTGCAAAACCCGGCTGCATTTCCCAGTACCGATCATCTAGCACCGCTAACATGAAGAATTTCGACTAAGCAATACCGAATTTGGTTTCGCCTATGCAGGGAAATTCAGGATCGAGCTGCTGAACCGATATTCAGTTCTTACCTTGGAAGCAGAGTTTACGACACAGGAAGCCAGCGACAGTCTGGCACGCATTATCACGGAGTGTACAGTAGAAGTCGGCGAAACGATGACCAGACAGGATACTGGTAAACGTTCCCAGGAGACGAAAAATTTAATTAGAAAACGGCAAAGCATGACAATCTCCACCCCAGCTTACAGAATAGAACTGTGGAGCTTTCGAAGTTAATAAGCATAAGACAGCTGACCTTCGAAAGTTTATAGTGGAAAGGATCGAGAATGCTGTAAAGAACGGAGGTAGCCTGAAAGCAGTGAAGAGGCGTCTTGGCGTGGGTAAAAATCAGATGTATGCACTTAAAGACAAGCCAGGCAATGTAATCACAAATAAGGATAAAATAGTCATAGTAGTCGAGGAGTTCCAGAGAGATCTCTACAGTAGCCGGGACATCCAAGATAATACCGAACGATAAAGTAGTTCAGAGGAGGTAGACATCCCACCAGAAACAACAGAAGAAGTAATGAAGTCTTTGAAAGAAATGAAATGGGGCAAAGCGCCTGGTTAATATAAGGTAACAGCCGACCTCTTAAAGGGTGGCGGGCAAATTGTTATAGTAAAACTGGCAAACCTGTACACGCAATGCCTAATGACCGCGAGTGTACCGGAATCTTGGAAGAACGCGAACACCATCCTAACCCATAAGAAAGGTGACATGAAGGACGTTAAAAATTACAGGCCAGTCAGCTTACTTTCAGTCGTCTACAAGGTACTTACCAAGGTAGTCGCTAACAGAATTTCTGCCACCTTGGATTTCAGTCAACCTAAAGAACAAGCAAGGTTTCGTAAAGGATATTAAACAATGGACCATATTCACACCATCAATCGTTTTGTAGAGAAGTGCGCAGAGTATACTCAACCCCTACATATAACCTTCACAGATTATGAGAAAGCCTTTGACTCAGTCGAAACCTCAGCAGTCATTCAGGCATTATGGAACCAGGGTGTAGACCAGCATTATGCAAGGATACTAGAGGATATCTACAATGAGTCCACAGCTACCATCGTCCTCCATAAGGAGAGCCGTAAATACCTATAAGGAAGGGTATCAGACAAGAAGACGCAATCTCTCAATGTTATTCACAGCATGTTTAAAAGAAGTATTCAGAACATTGGATTGGGAACAGGTGGGAGTAAGGGTTAATGGAGAATACCTCAGTAACCTCAGATTTGCTGATGACGTTGCCTTGCTAAGTAACTCGGGGGACGAATTGCAAAGCGTGCTTACCGCACTGGACACACAGAGTAGAACCATGGGCCTGAAAATTAATATGCAGAAAGCTAAAGTAATGGTCATAACCTCGGGAGAGCACAGCGGTTTTGGATAGGTGGCGAGGCAGTGGAACTGGTAAGTGGATATATTTACTTAGGCCAAGTTGTGACCCCCGATCCTAACCATGAGGCAGAGATAATTAGAAGAATTATAATGACGGGGTGGAGTGCATTCAGCAGGCATTCTCAGATAATGAATGGCAGCCTACCACTGTCCCTGAAGAAGAAAGTGAATGACAGCTGCATCTTACCGGTACTCGCCTACGGGGCAGAAACTTGGAGGCTCACTAAGAGGGTTCAACTTAAATTGAGGACGACTCAGCGAGCAATTGAACGGAAGTTGATAGGTGTAACATTAAAGGGCAACAAGAGAGCGGAATGGGTGAAGGAACAAACGCGTGTTATTAAGAAAGAGAAATGGACGTGGGCAGGGCTTGTAATGCAAAGGCAAGATAACCGTTGGTCATTAAGGGTAACGGAGTGGATCCCTAGAGATGGCAAGAGGGGCGGGGGTGGCATAAAGTTAGATGGGCTGATAGGGTCAAGAAGTTTGCGGGGATAAATTAGTCGCAGTTAGCACAGGACCGGGATAATTGGAGATTAATAGGAGAGACCTTTGCCCTGCAACGAAGTAGGAAAAGGTGACGAAGCAGAAAAATATTGCCTGTTTCCCTATCGTGACACTCACATAGACGACCGCTTTCACATACGATACCTAGAGTACTTAACATACTTGGCGAACACTAGGAACATACTTAGTTGGCGATAATTTGTGCGCAAACAAATGAGTCGTCCGATCACCCAGCCACCTGTCACTACTAGGCGACGAGTTGATTGTTCTTTACGGAAAAAAACTATGGTTGCGAGGCTTTACTTAGAATCGAACTGAGCAATAGTCCCTACCTTTAGCAAAGCGCAAAGTGCAAAGCACAAATAGCAGTCACGTTCGCTTGCACGGATGGAAATTCGGACACCAGTTGCAATGAATCTGTCGCGTTGTGCACAGCACTGCACGCTGTACACTTGAATACATATTTTCTACTGAAACTTCCGTCCTGCGGGGTGAAAACCGAACTTGGAGCGGCGGAACGACAGCTGCAACCATGGAGAAACCAACAAATTGCTATTTTCACTAGGGCCCATGTATGCAATGCAATAGCATACCACGCAGTGAAGTATGGAGCCTGCATACAGCCATTGACGCAGGCTCCATGGACAAGCTGCACCAGTTCTGGGCGGTTTTCCTCTGGCGTTCCACGACGCAGGCTCCATGGACAAGCTGCACCAGTTCTGGGCGGTTTTCCTCTGGCGTTCCACGTGCGAACCCATGCGCCCCTCAAACCTCTACTGGAGTATGGAGACGGGTGGGTTGGGTCTCGTCAACGTGGAGCTCAAACTGACCATCCAGCGATTGCTGTACTTTCTGGACCGAAGCGATAAGTTCCTCGGCGTAGCCACGCAGGGCGTTAGGGCCAGACATTTCGCACCGCGGCTTGCCACCACAGCAACTATTTGCTTTGGTACACGTGCAACTGGATTCATGCTAGCCCTAGCCATGCTTGAGCGGCAGTTTTCTTGGGAGTATCCACTCAAAGAAAAGCCCAGAAAACTGTATACTGAGACCTCGTGCAGAAAGTCCTGCCACCCCCTCTCTACCGACAACCCGACGTATTGAAACGTGTAAGAAGTCTCCCTGTGCCCACCGATTCAAAGCACTTTTTCTTCCGCCTCCACATGGGCGTGCTGCCTGCGAAGGCACTCTTGGAGGATAGAAGTTTCTTCCTCCATGGCGGCGCGTGTTGCCTTGTCTGCGAGAAACGGGAGATGGCGGAACACGTCCTCATTGAGTGCAACACCGCGGCAGTCTTGTGGGACGAGCTACAGACTGCGTTCCCTGAGTGAGGGGACCTGTCGTGGTCAGACCTCCGACGCCTGAGTACACCCACAGAATGAGAATGTTTTTCCCCTGTGTAATTATGTATTATAGGAACGAAAAATTTTCGCCAAAGACAACACTAGCACTCGCTTTCGCGCTGCCTGGAAAATATTTCTTGGGGGGGGGGGGGGGGGTTGTATGGTCGACCCGCCGTTGCTTGAACTGCACTTCACGCAGTGGCTCGCTGCGGGCGCGCTCTGCTGCGAGAGGGACTTTTTCGGAAACTCCGATGCGCCTTTCGCGCTTACCAGTCACTGGTAAGCGCGAACGGCGCATCGGAGTTTGCTACGTGGTGTGGCTACACTCGCATCTACCGACACTAGATGGCAGTGTCGGTAGATGCGAGCCACGCCATCTACAAACCCAACAAATACGCCTCGAGCTTCGCGATGGCTGCGCCGGTTGTCGCCACTTCTCCTCGGCTTCTACGGGAGCAGCGCTCGGCGGCTGATAGGGGCTCATGCAGTGTTTTGGTTCTTTCTCACTTCTTTTTGTCTTTCCACGCCCTCAAAACATGTTGTGGTAATGTCTGTAACCAAGCGGTACGTTTAGGGGTCTTTAAAAAATGGCTGCGGATTAGCTCCGCTAACCTTGGATATGCAAAGGAAAAGCTTGGCTTAGTCTGGTTGAGTCTTGGTTTCGCTTGGTTAACCTTTCATTCAGGTGTATTGCCGACCACGTCTAAAAGCCGTTCGGCTCCGTTTAGTGCTCACAGGAGGCCGGGCGAACGCGGCGTTCATTCATGGCGAACGCACCATTCCTCTTCGCCGGGCGCGAGACGACTCACGGTGCCCGAAACGACCCAGCTCCGCATGCATGGGAGGCTGCGGGGGTGGTTGGCTGCCTCGGCCGCAGCGGCGGTGGCGACTGCTGTCGGCGCCCGCAGGCACCAACAGCGGGCCCGGTGAACCACGCGATGCACTTCGAGGGGTGCGTCGCCGGAGGTGTGTCTCTAGTCAAAAGGTCATTTGCGAATCCTCCACGAAATCTCTGGAGGAGATTTCGTGAAGCTAAAAACAGCTGCGTCCTATTAGAGCGTTCGAACCTCAACAAAAGCGGTCCGGGGACGCGGCTCTGCGCGCTTTTTGGCCGCTTTTAGAGGTGTCGGGGGCGGCAGCGGAATATCACCAATCACCTCCGAACGCCTCAGGCGCAAGTGAATTCTTTTGCCGCTCCGTCCAGACCTGATACTGGCACAGTGAGAGGTGGGTTTCGTCTTGCACCTCGGACAACAAATGTTGCTTTGTTTCGAATATGCACGCCGGAGAAAAATATGTTACGAGGGTGTGATTCCAACTCCTGCTTGTGCCATTTATGGGAATATAAGCCACGCGAAAATGTTAATTATATTCAAAGGCTGGGCGTCGTTAAATATGTGCCCACTCACACTTTATAGCACGATCCAATGTAAGTAATGAAACCACGGAAAAATAAATGGTCTTCAAGTCCGGAAAATATGGGATAGCTCGTACGGGAATGAAAATAAACCCAGTGTAGCTTCGGAAATGCTAAGTATGTTCAACTAAACTTAATCCATTAAGGACTAACTAGATGCGGAATGCACCGCTATTTCGCATGGCATAGGGTTCGGGCGGAGAGGGGACGCGTTGTGTTCAAATGCGGATTGAAATCAAGGAATGAACGCTTTCGTAATCACACACAAGCTGCGCGTTCACTTTCATTTTTTTGTTTTTCGACTTCAACTAACGGCTAATCATTCTGCGGACGCATTTTTTGAAGAATACCGGGTTGGTAGATCCCAAGCGATAAAAAATGCCGTTGGAAGAGTGTGATATCGGATAAGGCCCACTGATTTCAGTTCGTGCTAGCTTTTGCAGGATCCCTGTGTCATATGAAGATGTTTCGAAGAAGAGTTTAGTCGCGGGCGTGGATTACTCAATGAGCCCGTCTCCGTGCTGCTCGCGGAGGATAAAGGTAACCTGAATTTTTGCGAGCCCTCACTTCAGAAGACGACCCAGCATTAAATTTTCATCATTTGCTGATTGCCGACTAGAATTTTGGATTATACATCGCACTTCTGTGGTAGAGTGTTCGTGAAATTTTTGTCATATTAGCTCGTCCGGGGTATGGATCAATATCTGAAGTATGATACTGGCAAGCGTAACTGGCATGCTGTCATGTATGAGGGCTCCGCTAAATTATGTAAGCCCACACACACAAAACTGATTTACATCGTATTGTTTGCCGTCGCATGACCATCTGAGGAAACGCTGCTTACGGAGACAATGTTAGTAAACTTCAGGGCAGTGTAATTACAATCAGCTCCATGCAACATGCCGGTTTCGCTACGCTGGTGTGTTACAAACACCTGGCGCTTATACAGACCGAATTTACCACTCTACGACCGGGTCAGAAACATTCACACTCTCGTAAATACATTACATTTGCAAACAAGGCGACTGCTCCACATACATATGTATTTCCAACGCTTACAGATGGTGAATCTCAGTTGTGAACGTGCCGCAAAAGCACCGCCGACAATGGGGAGCGGGCCGGTGACTCCCACGGGTGCTTTCAAAACGGGCCGCTAGGGAGATTTCAGTGGCGCCGCTACAGGCAGCGCTCGAGGCGCATAACTTTCGCCTTACTTCTAACTCGCCTTCAAGCTGGTTATTTCGCGCATGCGCACGGGGTTGCGCCGAAGGAGTTTTCTGCGTGCACGTAAGCACCGGATTTCTCTTTCACCTAGCAATATAAAGGATTTAAAGATTTAAATCCCATCGCTGTTCGGTTACTACAAAAAAAAAACTGTGGTTGATTTCTCTGTCATAGGAATCGGTAAAACACGAAAGTGAAATGTACAGCGAAACCTGAAGCTAAGCATGATTTGCGGGTCGGCGGCTGTCTCATGGGTGTGCTTGGCGAGCGACGTCCTGCTGGCGGGTCGCTTCAGCAAAGGTGTACTGGCGTCATTTGTCATTTCCGTGACGGATATGACGTCAGTGAAATCTTTGTGTATCCCGGCATAAAGCATTTTCGTGTTAAAATATAAAACTCGAAAACGAACAACCCTGAGTATAACGTAAAGGTTGCTTCTCCGCAAGAAGACCCCCTGTGCAGGGGTGCACCCTTTACGGGCCGCTTGCTTCGTTGTACATGCGTCACTTCCGTGACGGATATGACGTCAGTGAAATCTTTGTGTATCCCGGCATAAAGCATTTTCGTGTTAAAATATAAAACTCGAAAACGAACAACCCTAAGTATAACGTAAAGGTTGCTTCCCCGCAAGAAGACCCCCTGTGCAGGGGTGCACCCTTTACGGGCCGCTTGCTTCGTTGTACATGCGTCACTTCCGTGACGGATATGACGTCAATGATATCTTAATGTATCCGGGAATAAAATACTTTCGTGTTAAAAAAACAATAGTTGTGAATCGTTCACGACTGCATGCAAATTGGAGCCCTTCGGGGCCGGTAACGCAAATTGGGACTCCTCGCGCGTGCCCGCCATCCTTGCCACTGCGGGACAAGCAACGCCAGTAAACGGTGAAAGGCGAATGACAAGCTGCGAAGAGAGCGGCAGCGAGATGGCAGCGGAGGAACTCCAATTACCGCCTGCGCCTTAATCGCGTAATTTGTTCAGCGCGCATCGGTGCGCCAGTTCTCGTTTCTTGTGCAGCACTGTAGCGGCTTATTAATTCGGAAAGCACGCGACTGAACTTTCTCGCGTTTGCGACACCATCTTCATTCTCGCAATCGGAACACGGTCTCGAAAGTAAATATTTAAGAGAAATATTTTTCGAAACGATGGATAATTCGGCTAATTACTTTGTCCACTATCCATTTTTAAGTCAGGGCTTATCACAGTAAAAAGCGAAAACCGCACACGTGCAAATTCGAGTATTCTCTAGCATAATCAGCTAATGAAGGCCATTATAGGCAAAAAGACCCCTCCTTTAGTTAACAATCTCTGATAAAAAAGCAGGCCTGGCTACTGATGTCCATTTGTTTAAGCTGAAATATCAGTGTGTGTGGGATGCTAACTTCAACTTCAAAGATTGTTTTGCGCGCCGAAGCTCGCTTAAACAACAAGGCACCCCGATATGCTACATTTACATCATACGAGGATATTAAGCGAGCGCCGCAAAGGTGGCGTAGGGGCATTCTTTTCTCTTTTTTTGCAAAGACGAACAAAAACGGCCGCCGTTGCAATGGATCTAACTAGCAATCGTGTTGTGTTCGGAAGCACCACGCCAGTCAGGTAATTTTAAGCGTGACGCCAATGAACAAAACCAAAAACAGGGAAAACATCATGTTGCATCATTGGTGAGTGGAACATCTTCGACGTTTCCTTTCGGTTATATTTACTATGGAAACAGTTCTGAGGGGAAAAAAAGAACCCTTCGAGGATTTGAAATATGCATCTTACGATACCTACAGGCCATGCTAACGTTTTACGCTCTAATATATATTTTTATGAAACACGAACCCTGTTGAAACGGTATGAGTTATTCATCAAAAAATGGTGGAAACCACGGAAGTTTCGCAGCCCTACATTTCTAGCACCCAGGGTAAAAGAACCCTCCTGACATGCACAGACCATAATATAAGCGTTATGAGGTTGCGCGTAGGTTGTTGAAACCAACATATACACACGAATCACGTGCTATTTGCGTCCTTACTTTCGAAACTATGTATTTCGTGGGTGTGATTAAACTCGTATACCTGTTAGAACATACAGATTTAAAAGAATGTTGGGCGGTGTTATCCTGCATTGTCATAGCATGCTTTCAATTACCGCTTTAATAATTTTATCTATGTCGTTGCAACAAACACACTCTCACCCAGGCAACAAATGTATCACTGCTATTTTTTGTTCAAGGTAGCGAATCTAGTGCATTCGAAGGCTTTCTTCACGATTTTGACAGCCGCTATTTTTACGCAGCCGAGGTGATCATTCTGTCTCCAAAATGAATTAATACAAGAGCATTTACATTACGAATACTTTACTTGCATACAATTTCCTTGGGAGGGCTATCAGTTAGCCAAGTACTTAGATAGTATATTCGATATCGTTGTCAGTGACAAGCGATCTATAAAAGTGAATGAGACACCAATGGGGGTTACAGGTGACACTGCTGAAGGAAGAGCCGACACGAGGTCGCCTCCTGCCTAAACACAAAAATATTTGCCAATATGCCTCCGTCACCCCACTCCCGTTTTTCCAATATGCACGCTACTCTTGGACCAGTCGCTTCCTATTTTTTCACATACATTTTCGGCCTAGTGGACCTTTGTGATTTTTTAAACACTATTGAGCTACTTTCCTGACTCGGACGAACCATCGCTTCTGTGCGTGACTATATGCTTGTTTAGAAACTTAGGGCGGGCAGTGAAAGTGTACCATGGGGTCAAACGTAGGGCTGAATGTAACTTGGGGAAGAGGACGTGTAAAGGGGAGGAGGGGATAAAGGGTAGGTGCCTTTCCTCTGTATAAAAATCATTAGGATGCTTCCACTCGTGTGTGAGGTAGTTGGCTAGTGAAGCATTTTAGCGCTAGTCATAGAAGTGACAGAATTCAGGTGAAAGGTATGATCAGTAGTAGTAGTATAAACGTTTATGGTAAAGGAGTGGAGGATGATCTCCTTCGTTGGTCTTGAGGTGATCGTCCCCTTTGGTTGGCGTACCCAGTCCGGGAGGCCATGGCCTGCCGCAGCACGAAGAACCCGGGTCATCAGACCACGCTGGTTCTCCAGGACCGCGCTGGTCAGCGCGGCCTCCCACTGCTCCGGTGATGGCGCCAGGACCTCCGGTAGTTCCTTGACACCCTTACACTCCCACACCATGTGGTATAGGGTGTTGGGAGTTCCGCTGCAGAACTGGCATTCGAAGCTGTATAATGTGGGGTACGTCATATGCAATTGTATGGCTATGGGAAGGAATTTGTCTGAAGTCTTCGTAGTTGTATTGATTCTCTCTAAAAACATCTGACCCTTATACACAAGCAGGAGCCACGCCATCAGTGTTTGAGCTATCACCTATTCTAATTTTGCTTTATTTACCCCCCTAGCCACTTATTTTCGACTTTTCCGTTTTCTTTTTTTGTTGTTGTTGTACGTGTCGGCTTCGCGTACTGTACCCGCCTTCTTGCAATGTTTGAACTTTTAGATTGCTTTAGATTGCATATAATTGTGGCAGCTAAACTTCCTCAAGCCGCGCATGAAACGCCTGAAAGCGCTTAATAACCGAAGATGTCACTGCCTAAAGAATGTAAAACATCTTTGGAAACTGCTTTCGGTTCGGGGCTAAACAACCCTATAAATATCTATTGCAATTACATATAGGCGCACTGACAACCTAAGCAACGGCCTCATGCTAGAAAGAAGTCAATATTTAACCGCAATCTAGTTTTACAGGCGCTTACAAGCTCAAAGTAGCGCAGAAAAAATTACGTTTCTATTCAAGTTGTGAAGTTCATTTTATATCTGTTAATAAGGCCATTAGTTTATCAAGCAACGACTGCGCTCAGCAGTGGTGTGAGTACTGGCAAGCACGGGTGAAACCAAAATAGATCTTGCAAATGTTCCTCCCTAGGCTATAACATATATAGGGTTTCTCAGTAGCTTTGAGAAACTCTATGGTCTATATTTATTCTGTAAAGCACCTCAACACCAACAAAAAACTGAAACTGAACATTGGGTACAGCCAGCACAAGACGACAGGAGCCGAAGCCAAAGGAAAGCCAGTAAGGGATGGGCGGCCAAGGAGATAGGCGGCTGGACACGTTGGAATAATTTTCGTTCGTTCCCACACGTAATTTCAGTTTATTTACCTTGTTCGATGCTTTCCAATCTAAACTATCGTTCTCAACTTCAGCGCAGCATCCGATAAGTCTGTTTACTCGGCAGAAAGCCGGGTTTGTTTATTTCTACCATACCATGCCCTCGCTCTTGGTTTTGAGGGGACGATTGTTTGTGGGCACTGGAATTTCGGTGCAACATGTGACCTCAACAATGCGGCGTCCTGCGATTCGTCGTGAGTGCCCGCTAGTGCAGGGCATGGTGACGATGTTTAAAGGTATGTTGGCCTTCCTTTAATCCATTTCATGTATTTGCAGGCGTGTTCAGCCATGTTGTGCTATCCATGTATTGACAGCACTTGCCCGCGAACGCTTAACAAAAGCCAGTAAACCTGCCCCTCGCTTTTTGGCGCAGAAACGTCACAGAAAAGAGATTTTATAGAGTCCCCACTTTTTCTTAATACTAGTTTCTAATAGCAGGGGCTCGATTTCAAAGTTTACCAGTGAATCGTCTTCAGCTGTGCTATCGAGGAATTTTCGGTAGCTCCAATGAGTTGTTTTGAACTAGGAACGTGGAAAATCCGTGGTTTTTAAGTAAAATACCCGAATAAATGCCAGTTTGCACAGTGCTTAGGGAGTCCTATCGTGTTTTTCTTTTCTTAGTTCTAACGAAATATTGCATTGCAGGTGTGCTTAATGTGCGTTGTCTCGTCGTAATTAGTATACCATCTGCTCTTCTGCACTCGCTTCCGTCTACTAGACTGGAAGCGAGCGCAGACCCACTGTACGTTCATTACTTATCTGCTTGACGACATGTTCCTCGACACTTGAGACAGACTGTTGCATTAGGTACAAACTGTTGTCTCGAAAGAATTTCTTATTACTTCACACGTTGCTAGTCGCTGCTAAATGTTTTCATCGCACCCTATTTTTCCTTTATTTAACACAACCGCTCAGTTCTAGTGCACAGTTGGCATTTGGGGAGTACCGCGTTTTTAGGCTGTCTTTTTCATCGCATTGCGTTCACATGTAATTGGCAAAGAACAATATGTCCCATCTCCCATCATTATGTCACAATGACTGCAGGTTACCAATGAAAAGAATTGTAATGCGCAAAATTAGGTTGTATAATTTCCTTTGCCACAAGTCTCAATGCCAGCATTGATTCATCAATTTTGATGAAATTTTACCTTTTCCTGACTTCATTTATTAAAAAACTCAGAAGTGGCTTTGTGTAAAAGAGAAAGAGCTGTTAAGTGAAGCTCGAATCCCATAACCTGCCTTGACCATTATGATTTGCATTAAAAAGGGGCCATGAAGACAAAATACAACAGCAGTTCATTAAAAAGACTTCTTTGCCTTGATAGCAACTATACCATATTTATCGCAAATTTTAAACAAATAAATGAAGTTTTAAACAAAATATATGAAGCAGTGGACCCTCCAGTCCCTTTCCTACGATTTCTTTTTGACATCATAGAATCTTATTTGTGCAATTGACAGCTGCTAATCGCAAAATCCTCCCAAAGCCATCGCCCGAAAACATGATGAGCAATTGTAGTGGATGCTCTAGTTCTGTTTGGTCGTATCACTTGCATGATAATGTGCAGTTTACAGTATATGTGCAGTTTACAGTAATGTGCAATATCAGTTAGCATATCTTGTTAACCGTATTAATATCTGAATATTGAGATATCTGAATTTCTGTTTCATATACTAAATATATCTTCGCAAACCCGAGCAGGTGTTTTGGTGTCTATTTTATAGCGTCATCATTTCACCGTCACTGTTTCAAACCCTCTTTGTGTGTGTGGCTTCTGTATTGCAGAATATATTTTGCCCTAAGGTAGAAAGCTGGGCCAGTTGGTTCATAGGCTTTTGGAGTGGGAACCAGTGTTAAGACGCTACACAAGGGGAGAATACAGACACGGACGACACTGGACTTACAACTGATTTATAGGAAATGGACTCCCCTGGCTAAATACAAATTACCTTCGCTTTCGCATCTGCAGTAAAGCCACACCCTACTGACAAGGAGGCACGCAAGGCACAAAAACCAATCTTACACCTGTTGCAGTCCGCTAAGGAAAGCTATTTCTTTTCCGGTAATCACCACAAAGGGTTCACTGACATATTACATTTTTCACCGTGTTTATATATCAAGAAGGCTTCGATAATATGCCGCTCCTGCTTCGTCGCACCTCGCCCCATTATGGACACGCTTTTCAGATCCGGGCTGCAACGGCATTGGCGCACATGATCCACCAAGTTGCTGCCCCTACCATTGTTGAGGCACGTGCGGTGTTCGCGAATTCATTCGTTAATACATCGGCCCGTTTGGCCGATGTACACCTTTTTGCAGGACAAAGGAATTGAATATATGACATGGTCTGCGCAGACAATGAATCTTGTTCGATGCTACGTTTTGCAGGACTTTTTCTTGGGCTTAAAATGTTGGAATATCTTCAACAGTTCAAATGTTCGAATATGTTTAACCGGCTATTGAAAGTGGATATAATTATTATCTGTTGGAAAATTTGCATATTTGGATAACGGCCTTGCAATACAGGAGGCGCTCCGGGCCAGTTTAACCGGATAACTGGCTTGGTTGATATTTGTGAGCCTAAGTTTTCAGAGCACAGTTTTGCTAGCCCATCAGCAGTGTTAGAAGTAATGCAAAACGAGACTTTAGGTGTCTAACTAATTTTAAACCATTATTACGACTATTTTGTTCGTTTTAGCAAAAGAAGTATCAGGGAAACAGTATTCTCGTGCCGAGCAACCTTATCAGTCACCGTGGGGTGTCTGTATTCTGCAGCCATTCTTTTAAAAGTTTCGACTTCTTTTGTGATCTGGATTTTTGGTTGTGTTCGTGTTCCTAGTTTTTGTTTTTTAATCCACCGTCTTGTTTTACTTAATGTGTGTTTCACAATTAGCTGATCACCAAATAAGAGAGAGGGGTTGTCCACCACTTTTCAGTAGTGTGTCACAACAGGTGTTGACTCTCATGAGGCACCATTTGATGTGTGGTGCTCTTTTTTTCGTTTTGCTTTTTTTTTGCACCAAGCAACAAGCTGTGAAGCATGGAGTGTATTACGTAGCGTGCGTGGGCCTCGCGGGTACTCACGCTTCAGAAATGACATTGAGTGCGAAAACATGAATTTCTGGAATAAGGAAGAGTGCACAATATGAATTCATAATTAAACATGGTTCTATTTGCAGCCAAAATTATGTGCTACCATATGAGGGCGAGCTGAGTGCAACATCGAGGCTCATGTGCTCTTTGCCAGTCGATTTATTTTTTTGTTGTAGCTTGGGGCTCCAACATCTTTCCAATGTTTCCTTACAGGTAGCAAAACGCCACTGGTAAAGCATGAGACGTCTATGAAGCTAAATTCGCTCAAATCTATTAGCATTAGCTTGAATTCAACCCAGGGAACATGCAAAACCTTGAAAGCTGAACAAGTTCAAACATCATAATGAAGAGAAAAAAATTGTGTGGAAAACTTTCTGGCTACTTCATTTGACCAGGTGATCGGGCAGCTGTTCATTACAATACCCACCTTGGAGTTATTTACGAACGTTTCCATTAATTCAGAGTGAAGACAAGCTCTACATAAAAGCTAAAATCCAATGTTCATTGTAGATTCATAGAAAGGCAACAAGTAGGTGCATTGTATGGTAAAGAAAACTGTGATCAAATCTTAATTGATAAAAAAACAAAGCCCGTGCGACAATTCAAAAGCATCATGTGGGCTTCTAACCACTTGACAATTTCCGCCAGTGTTTTTGGGTAAAAAATACTGATGCAAAGCCAGGTCGTAGTCAAATGTGTCTTGAAATGCATAGTTTTTGCCGTATTTCAGAAATCCTCACAGTAATACTCCTTCTTTCCTTTATCTTGCAGATTAGCTAAATCTTGCTAATGCTACAAGCATTGCAGCAGGATCTCCATTATTTAACCCAAAGAAACCTATTGTACATGCCTGATCTCTACGACGTTGCCAAGGTACTAATGAATGTGATGAGATGCAGCGGAAGAATGACAGTTGTTTTGTGTAACGACATTTGAGCAGAAATAGCTTGGTAGAATTTATCTTAGGGCAGTTGGTTATCACTACTGAAAAAGAAATGCAAATAAAAAAGTCCTCACTGGCATTTTCTGACCACTTGAGTACATAAGCTGGCCCCGTTCCTTTTTTCTGCGCCGTAACGCTCTTAGACTTAACCTATACTGCTCGCACGTACTATTTTCTACTCAACTAAAATATGTTTTTCATATCAAGAAATAATACAAAAACAGCGGTAAACGGAGTTGTTACAGTCTCCATCCACAGTGGTTGTGGTCGTGACGGTGTTCAGTTAAGCTACCAGAATTGAGTAGACTTCACTCATTGCAACCTCATTTTCATCAAGCAATGCCTCATTTACAATCAGTTTTCTTAGCTCGAGGAGCCACAAGCCAAGTGTACGTCTTCCACTTTCAGTGTTTTTTTAAAATCTTCTAATGCCGGCCAGTATGCGCTTAGCACGAAAGAGCTCCCACTAAGCTAAACATTTTTCCCATCCTTACCAGCACAAGCAATGGCGTGCCTGCACATGCATGCGCAGCGCTGTCACTACCGGCTAACTCCAGCACAACGTGCGATGCTCTTGCACTAATTAGCCTCTCCTAAAACTCGTAACAAGGTTAATTGATGTTTGTGGGTTTACTGTAAGTGTTGGTATCTCTAATAAAGGTTATACAGAAGAAAGCAAGTGCGAATCTACCACGGCCCTCCTGCTCATCATGAAGTTTACAAATTTAACCATGCACAGATTTGTAGGCATGGGAGTAGAGCAGTGTGAATGGTGTGTCTAGCTTGTGATGTTGGTTGATTCCTTGAGCAATGGGGTTGTTGACGTTAGCATGGTTGTAAAATTCTGTAATGCCTTGCAAGTTTAACTTGCAGGTCCATGGGTCACACCGAGTCAGTGACTGTGAGTTAGCAGTGCAGAAAAAGGGTGAAATACGCCGCCAATGTAATCTCATGTTCCCACATGATTGGAAAACGTTGAAATCAAAATCAGAGATTAGGTTCAGCTACTTATCGAGACGGTGAGCTTTATAATCTGGCAGCGGTACTACTCTTTGAGACGCACTAGGGCCTAGGGAACAAACGCCAACCCAAACAACCCCATCGTGGAACCCAAATTAACCTTATGCTCATAAGGTCTTGCAGAGATTAAAAAACTTGCTGGCCATGTTGGTGAATGTCCTGTTTTCTCGGCACCCAATGTGTTTTAAGGCTTGTACCACATTATGATGAATTAAAATGGCAGTCATGGGGAGACAGAAGTATGAGACTTGCTGCAATGCACGCAATGTTGGTGTGTGCGAAATAAAATAGTGGTACAGCTGGTACTACATTAACGATACAGGACAGTGAATCAATTATCGTTTAGAGAACACGCGTACTGGTTGTAATTTGGCAATAGTAACCTCTCGTTGCTTGTTCCGTAGGCACCAACGGCTTGCCAACTTGTGACGAAATTGTCATTCTAAGACTATACCGAGGGGATGTGCACAAGCGATTTTTTCGGTTTTAGTAATTCATATAGAGGGAAATAATGTGTCCAGTCACCATTGTTGCCTCTGTTGGAAAGGCGCATTACGTATCTGAACCCCCAATTTCTGGTTTCCGCATCGCTTTTTTTTAATTAACCTTTTACTTAGGATGCATGCATTTATACAATTTTTTGCGCACGTGACTTTCAGTTGGTAATCAGCATTCCATGTGGTCTCCACTTTCTTCCATTTTATGTGCAGTCTTCTTTCTATAAAATCTGTTCTGGTTACATAACACGGAACAATTTGTATTTTAAACTTGAAGATTGGGCGAGTTAGTGCATCATTAAAGGGACAACCAGTGCACAGCAATGGCACAGAGCAGAAGGTAGCAAACAGATAAACTGCTGAACTTGCAAATAAAACTTTCAGCTGATTGCAGTGCATTTTTATGGCTTACATCCAGCGGGCAAAGAAACAAAAGAAACCAATGCTCAAGGATGATTCTACGCAATAGGAACAGCAGCACATCTCTATGGAGGATTGCTGGTCAAAGGAAAAAACAAATTCCCAAATAGGGTTGTGTGACACATGCAAGCATTTTTTCGTAGCCTAAGATAACATCTAACAATGGTCAAGTTGCGGAAGTCCCTAAAAACACACAACAATGCAACACGGGCAATTGAAGGCTAGAGAAGTTAGTTTAGCTGCAAGAAACGCACTTCCTTTTTTGAGAGGGAGAGCGAGGGCCTGATTGCACAATCATCGCCAAGTCTGTGAATTTATGCTGCCTCCAAGGCTTGTCACACTGACTGGTTGCCATTCCGGCCGGTAACCGAGCCTCACTCAAAAAGCGGAGCGCAGCCACAATCACTGCAATGCATAACCAGGTGGCTGTATTCTGCCATCAACAAGTTCTTCTGGCGCTCCTTGGGTTGGGTGTTGAGGCATCGGCTTGTTTGCCCAACGTAGTGTTTCCCGCAAGACAGTAGCGCAGAGTGCACCACCCCATGTGCACACGGCCTGAAAGGGTGGCAGTGCTTTGTTTCACATTCGGCAGCTTTTTAGGGCCTGCGTTCACCGCTCTGCCTAGCCTGGAAAGTCTCTCAGGAGGTGAAAAGACCAACCTGATATAAGATTGGTGTGCGATCTTTTCACGTTGTTCATCAGCCGATGCAAATGGCACAACCAGAGTTCTTTTTTCGTTGGGAGGTGTCTTTTCGTTAACTTTCTTAGTAGCTGTTTTACCTCGGAGCACACATTCAGCCACGGCTGACAGCATGTGTGACAGGTACCCTGAAAAAAAAAAAGGCACTCTGTGCTCAGAAGTTTCAAACCTGAGGTGGTGCAGTTAAAGCAGAACTTGTGCAGTGCGTTTGGGAAGCATGCCCTCACCAGAGCCCTCTTCACAAGCTTTGAGGGCGCTGAGTCATACAGCAGCAACGCTTTTTCGGTGCGAGGTTCATGTGACCCGCATATCTGTCTTGGCACCAAGGTTAGCTTCAAATCTAGACAACTAATGCGCGATTCTTCTGAAACCTCACATGTTACAACCAGTGGTGCCAAACGTTCCTGAAACACTATGAACCCCTCCATGTGCCCCACAAGGGGCACTTTGGGTATTCAAGATGACGGTATTGGCGACGCCGCGGACCCCGAACCCTCATACTCACGCTGTGTCCAACCGTGGCAAGTAGTTTTAAGGTGAAGGGTAGAAGCTTCTAACGGTTGCCGTCAGAGCCTTGCGCAAGCTGCGGCCGATGGGATCCTCGTCCGTTTACCGGGCAGGGAGCTCCGGGACCTTTCTAGTTACCAGGGTAAGCCTACAGGAGAAAGCACCCCCGTTCCCTGCTCTTTACTATTTCGCATGGTATTCTCAAAACCCATCATTAAACCTGATCGGGCCCCAAAGAGGACCCGCACCAAATCCATTGTCAAGCCAGTCTCAAACCTTGTGTTTGCAAACCCAGAAAACTTCCCACGATCTTTGGTCATACAATCAGTGGACAAGGGGAAACACCAATTACCACCAGGTCTATGTTCCTGATCGCAAAATTTATCGAACGTGTGGTAGGAAAAAACAATGAAGCAAAAAAGCTAACCTCTGGTGACATGCTCATTGAAGTGAGAAGCAAAGAACAGTCTAGTAACCTACTAAAGCAAACAAACATTGGAGATCTACAGATCACTGTGACACATCACCGTACCCTCAATAGCTGCCAGTGAGTAATCTTGGAAATTGAACTTCTAAATGAAAGTGATGCTGACGTCCTTGAAGGCTTGCGTGAGCGAGGTGTTACGGCCATCAGACGTGTCACCATGAGGTGCGATGGAAAAGAAACAAAAACCAAACACACAATCCTAACGTTTGACTGTAGCACCTTACCAGAGTCTGTAAAAGCAGGTTTCCTCCATTGCCAGACAAGGCCATACGTCCTGAACCCACGACGTTACCTTAAGCGTCAACGGTACGGACATAGTAGCAATAATTGTCGAGGCCAAGAGACTTGCGCAAAATACTAAGAGCGTGATCACCATACTGACGATTGCCGCCCGACACAGTTCAAACCTGATATCTTGATACCCTGATATCTTGCAGATATCCGTTTCTTAACAATCATATCGCACAGGGCGTGACCTCAGACCCCTCATCCTTGAGGGAGTTCCTGATAATTCTTTTGTGCGCACAGGGAGCCCCAGTAGCACAGCATGCTCTGAGGCTCCAGGCGCTGTAACGTCTCAACCATAGTCCCCTTCATCCGCCATTATGAGCATCTTCATGTTTTAATATGCAGGCCCTCTACACCCATATATACAACTTTTTAGGCAGCACCAACCTTGTCTCATACGCATTTTAAGCACAAAGCTGACTGTCTTGACGCTCTTTGGTCATAGACCCCCTTGTGTCAATAAACACATACTACTATAAACCCCTCCATGTGTACTAGTTTAAAACCTGCTTCATTGCTACTGTTGAGCAGTACAAGGTAGTCATCCACATACCTAAATAGTTTGGCCCCTTCGGTGCCCCACAGCTCTTTATGCAAAACTTTGTCTCCGTGTAGCACGCGAAGTCTTCTCTACGTTTGGGCTGACTGAAGAAGAAGCAAGAAATTACGACGTAGTCAAGCAGAAGTTCGACAGTCGCGACGGCACTTCACGTTCTTGCGGACCGTTGCGATTTCGGAGATATGAAGAAAAGGCTCATCCGGGACAAGTTCGTCGTCGGTCTTCATGACGCGTAACTGTCCGAGGCCCTACAGATGGACCCGCAGCTGACATTGGCATCGGCACTGGCCAAGGCTCGTCTCAAGGAAACCGTGCGACAGCAGCAGCAGTGTCTCGGGCCGGAAGGTGTTCACTCCGGTAGCCCACCGGAACTTCAGGAACAGGGCAACTCCCGGAGTACTTGGAGTGAGTCCTGCGGAAATACTTATGGGTAGGCGACTCAGGACAAGAGTCTCAATGCTACCCCGTCTCCGAAACCCAGGACAAAGCAGCCCGACAGTAGCAGTGGCCACTGATCAAGAGGTCAGGAGGCGGCAGTGCCGTTATTACAACCAGCGCCACCGCGCCAGGCCACTTCCGAAGTTGGAAGTAGGGGACCGGGTGTGGATGACCGACTTGTAACGCAAGGCCACAGTCCTTGCACCAACGCCGCAACCCCGTTCATACGTGGTGCGGACAGACGACGGGGTTGATCTCCGCAGGAACAGGAGAAGGCTTAGCCGCCTACCGAGAGAACGTGCAAGCACAGAAACCTTTGAGTTTCCAGAGAATGAAGAGCAGCCGGGCGCTGCACAGTTGGTCAACGGCACTGATCTTCACAGTAACCGAGGGCCGCTTAACCGTCGTCCAAATGAAAGGGGAAACGCGGACATTTCCGCGCAGGCGAGTACTGCCCAATTGGATGGTAGCACAGGCGACTTGAATGCAACAGGCGCGGTGTCTCGAACTGGTGACGTGGCCCATGGTGACTCTGCACGCACAGTAACGAGATACGATAGAGTGGTGAAGAAGCCCATAAGGCTGGGTATTGATGAGTAGTTCTCTGCGGTGTTGTTGTTTTGGTGGAATTGTTTTTGTTTGTATAATGTATATTCTTTACCTCGATGGTGCACGTGGATGTGTAGCTGTTGTCTTTGAAAGGGGGATGTGCTGTTACCACCCGCCGGTGTTCGAAGTGTTCCGCCACAACAGATAGCGGGCGCAAGCTGCGTCCGCCAAGCTGTATGTCACATGATGTTTGAGAGTGTATATTATTAGCCATCGGAATAAACGGCGGGGTCTTTCGTTCGTAACCTTCAGCGTGGCTGTACGATTCCCTTCTGGCTTGCGCCGACGCTTCGCGCATGCGGGCTGTGTCTCGACAATATTTACCAGCCTGATAGCCCGATAACTACGCACCATTTCTCCCTTTTCTTTTGGTGGTATCGGTTTATTTTGACGGAAGCATGTGCTCGAATTTGTTGCTGAGGCATGGACCACTCTACCCGAAGATACTCTGGTACGGTCCTCCGGGGGCAGTGGCACAAGGAATGAACTGGATGCTTTGGAGGAAAGCAGCCTGCATGGCTGACTGGCAGGGCATCAGGAAACTGAAGTGGACTTTGTGGGAATCGTGGAGAACCGCGACCCGCGATCCCGAGCCGGCGCGCGCTTCGGGAGAGACTTGTGCGCTGAAATCGGTCTGGCGCTCCGCTGGTTCGTCGGCGTCCCCCGAGAGATGGCACCACCGATCTGTGCGGGCATAGGCGCGCGGGCGGGGGCGGCGCGAACGTGTGCGCGCGGGAGTCGGGAGGGTCTCGTCGGAGACCCGGTCAGAGCTGGTTCGGCGGAACATCGCGGCGGTGGCGACTACGTGTGTCTCAGGTGGAAACTTTGTCGCGCGCCGTGAGTGCCTGCCTCCCGTTCGCGGTCACGACCCGGAAGGCGTGATTCGTAAACGCCGCCGAGCCTTGTGCTCGCATGCTTTGGGATTCCCCAAATAAACGGTTGTGCTTCGGTACTACCGTCTACTGTGTTCTCGTATCGGCGAACCTCGCTGGGCTGCCGTAGGCATGGGAGCCCTCGTGGTTGACACGCCGGGAGCTAGCGGGGTGGCCTACCCCAGAGTGCTGGCAAGGTCCCTGAGGAACTCCTGATATACCACATGGCGCCCAACGTGGGGCCTGAACCCACGACCCTGAGATTAAGTCTCATGCTCTACCGACTGAGCTAGCCGGGTCCCCACAGCTTCAAGCGGAATTCTGCGAACTTTTCTTTGGTACTGACTCGGGAGTCTTTTGGTGGTTTTGAAAGCGATAACTAACATTGGCAAAATGTTACATGCATGTGCATCCTGCATTTTTTTCCCGGGGGGGGGGGGATCGTTGCTGCCATCTTGAATTTTGGTGTTCCGGGATAGCGCTGCCTCCCCACTTTGCCGTTGATCTCGACTTGCCTGCAGTGCGGCACTTGCTCAAAAATTTTATGGTAGCAGTTCCGGGCTTATTCGCACGCTTTCAAAACTTGTCAGAATACATCTGCTGAAAATATTGTCCCGTTGAGTGATTCTTCACCATATGTAAGGCAAGGCCGCCTCGATTGGCACCGCTGCCGTAGCACACGTGTCCTTCCCCCCCCCCCCAAACTCGCATCAGTGCTTCCTGCCGATAATATGTATTCGACGGTAACTACGATAGCTAGACGCAATCATTGGGCTACCTTTTTGCACACCTTCTTTCAGTACGGCGGTGAGCGTGTCCCGTGGGTGGCTCTTCTCAGCCATAAACAACATTCCAGCAGCGCCTAGTCGCACTACTTAGTGGTACAATGCGTTATGGTTACAATGAACTGTAAGTATGGTGGCGAGTGCTCATCCGCAGCACCGCAACTGCTGCAGCAGGGAAGACTAACGTACGCGCGATTTAAAAAAACGACCCCGTGCTGTGGCAACCACTTTTCGGGAGATTCGAGATAGAATTCGTACAATGGAGATGGGATCGAAATTCAAGGGTACCCCGGACAATCCGGAAGAGTTGGCAGGTCTGCTTGCTGCTTTGATCTCATTTGTTTGTTTCATATTTATTTCATTTTTCATTTCCAGCCCCATTAAAGCCACATTAAGAAGCGGCAAGGGAAGTGTGCAGCCATTATGAAGAATTCATGGGGAAAACAGCGCAAGGAAAGACGAAGACATAGATAGAGAGATAAGGTAAACACAAACACCACGCTGAACGACGCTGATTATATAGAAATAGATAAATATACTCTGCGGCTGTCACATAGGTGCCCTCAGAGCGAACAAAAGCATAAGGAAAAATTTATGCATATAACTGATTTTGGTTTGTCTGTCATTTCTATAACACCTGTATGCCATTAACAGTACCAAGGTTTAGGGCATGCATGTCCACAGCCATTTACGGGATTCTCTGGTCTACATAAAATAATCTGAGTCTGGCCATGTACCTTTGGCTAATAGTAGGCCGTACGTCTTCGGCCAAATGGTTTAACAGTTTTAACGGTCAAAGCAGATTGGCCAATGGAATACAGCCAACCTCCAGCCTTACACGGCTAATGACCATTTTGGAGTAAGGCCGGAAGAGTTTGGCCAAAGATTTGCCGGAAAAAAAGGGCTGGCCAAAGTTCTTTGGGCAAAGATTGGCCCCACATGCTCATGTTGCCTGGTGCTGACACAGTGGTTCAACAATACCTGTCGTGAGTGCCTACGATAATTCAGGCTTCACGGTTGAAGACCGGCGCCAGGGACGACCTTCGTAAACCGGGTGGTCCTTCCCCGGAGTTGGCTGCCTCAGCTGTGGTCTTCGGTGCTCCCGTCAGGAACCGTGCATGAAGACGGGCACCATTAACAACGGCTCCCACGGCTCAGGCCGTCTGGCGGTAGAACAGGCCACAGACATTTTCCAAGACCCTGGATTCCTTGCAGAGGGCCCAAGCGTGGCAGAGTCCTGTTTGTAGCTCTTGCCTCGCGGGAGTGGGGTCCGGTGCAGTCGCCGGCAGTTATATCTGGGAAAAAGAGCCCCCCGGGCAGACGCACACGCCCAATATAAACAATTGTACGTGCCACCACTCACCCTTCTGCGTAGGGGTAATCGCGCAACGCATTCGTGGCGTACGTGATCATGAAGGTACGACGGTTACGCTCTTTTCATATTGGCACGAAAAAAAGCACGTGTCCAAGAATACATAGGAAGCGTGGGTTCCTGCAAGTTGTTAGAGCGAAACCTCTAGCACACTATGTCTCGCAAGCCTATTCGTCGCGTCGCAATGAGCTTGAGCCGCATGAGTGAAAGTTTGGTAGGTGTAACGTGACGCCACGTGGTCCGATGGGGTGTGTGGGTGAATGAAACTTGTCTTGTAGCCAAAGATAGAAATAAAAGGGAAGAAAACTAAGGGTGTTGATACTGTTATAGTACCCGCGAAGTCTCGTCCTTCGCGAGAACGCACCGCATTTTCAGGCTCGAATGTAGGGCGGCCTACCCAGAAACACAAAAAAATTGAGTTGCCGGTTGCTGCCCCAAAGACGCGGCTTCCCATAATAAACCCATGACCTGGAGCTTCAGCTACCTAGCTTCTGTTGTGCAGTGGAAGACCTTCAGTTAAACTTGAGAGAGAGAGAGAGAGAGAGAGAGAGAGAGAGAGAGAGAGAGAGAGAGAGAGAGAGAGAGAGAGAGAGAGAGAGAGAGAGAGAGAGAGAGAGAGAGAACCTTTAATGAAAGCTGAAGAGGTCAGCCCCACTAGCGGTAGGGCTTGCTACTCCAGAAGTTAAACTTGAAACTGTGTCAGTCTCGAGTGTATGGCATGCAGTTATCCTGGCAATTAAAACCACGACAGAAAACGGTTCTTCCCCCAGTAGACATTTATTACCGAAAGACAAACGCCTCCGTGATGCACGCTCGGGGACTCAAAGCATCTTTTTGTCCGCGAAGCGGATCACAAGGGAGGCCCCACACAGAAAGTGTCTCTGCATCTCCTGCATAGCCCTGGCAGCTTACGATTTCTCCGTGTAGTTTATGAAAGCGCAGTGCTTGTCGTGGAGGATGCAAATGCTGTGGATGTCCCCGAACTGTCGAAATAAACGCATCAGCTGCCTATTCGTCTCTTCCGGCTGAATGCTCCCCACCCAAATGGAGCGGGAACCACCCGGGTTGCGAGGGTCTGTCTTGTTGTCCAGCTTGCTTGGAAATTCCTCACACAGCGCCTCCACAGCTAGTTCGACGTCGCCGCCCCTTTGCTCAAAGGCCCACGTTGCTAGGGTCCCGGGCGAATCCCATGTCCGCGATTCGGCGGACGCGAACTTCCCTCAGGTGCCGTCGCGCCTTCTCGTGGTCGGGGTCCAACTGGGTCACTTTTTCCAACGCTTGCTGGGCGTCGGCGTAGCGTTCGAGGCCCAGCAACGCTATGCCACGGCAATAGTGGCACTTGGGGTGCCGCGGTTCCAAGTGTGTGGCGATGTTCGCATCTCCTAGGGCATTGTCGTAATCGGCCAGAACGCTGTACGCGTAGGAGCGGTTCGCGAAGTACCGGTGGTCTTTCGGGTTCACGGAGATGGCTTTTGGGAAGACGTCTATGCCGTCCCGGTGGCGGCCGACGTCGCACATCTCGTAACAACGGTGGGCAATGATTTCGTTCATCTGGGCAGCGTTGAGGCGCTCGGGCGTGAAGAACATGGTCTTCGGGATGGCCCCCTGGCTGGTAGACAGTTTTCCATTCCCTTCGGCCGTGCGTCAATGAGCTGCGCAACGACCTTGATTGCGGACTAGGATTTGCGGTAGAGAACGTCTCGTACTCGGATTCTTTTGGGCGTGTGGTGATGATGATAGTGACAATAGCGCTGCTGTGGCTCCTTGTTCAGAGCAAAGAAATTCAGCAGCTGTGGAAATGCAGTGTTGCTTTTCACCTCATAAAACTTCAGAAACGTATAGTATACAAATGTTTAATGTTCTGGGAGTTCTTGAAAGCAGAACTCTTAACTAAATGACCATTCTCAAAACTGGTCAATCCCCCTGTCTGGGTATGAAGCTGTAGTGGTTCCACTGTCATCATCATCTAAATCCTTTCACAATCATCATCAGCGGGGCTGGCACTGCAGCGTCAGCTTGCCTCGCGCCTCACGGAGATTTAACACGACTGCTTACTTGGGTGGTCGCTCGTTTTGGGCGCTCCCAGTTTTGGTCGGGCCTACGCTTAAATAAACGTAGGAAGCCGCATCCGCCCCACCTCTGCTTCCTACAAAGCCCTAGATCTGGGTTAAGAGAAGGCACAAAACATCGCGCACAGTAGCTCTAGGCTTGTTGTGAATTTTCTCAGCAGTGTTTTTTTTTTTTTCGGCAAGCCTACAAAACCGCACTAGGATTTCCCCCCAAAATGGCAACAAAAAAGTTACTACAACTGGGCATCCACAATACGTGGGAAGAAATTCAATAAGCGCATCGAATTTCTCAATTCACACGCCTCCAACTCACCACCACGGGAAGAGCCACCCTCCACCGGCTAGGGTATTCGACACCACATTAGCAAGACGAGAAGACACGCATTCCCGGACCAATACCCTACTCCATCCAACCCTCTACCCCGCATCTTTCAAATGCTACGCCCACCCTGGCACCGTATACCATCTGGTATGGGGGTATCAACAAACCCCGTCCCTTACTTACTCCTTATCCCCAACCTACATACGAGCAGTGGGTGGCACGGCTGACCAGCACCGACCTCTCCTCCGAGCATAGCCTGGTGGAGAGGACCGGGGTGGCCAGCGGAGGCCAAGGTATCCCGGTCTATAGGAAACCCCCCACCAGACGGCTGCCCATACATCAGCACCTAAGGCTCGCCTAAATAAAGTTTACTCCTCCTCCCCGTCCTCCTTATTTCCCAAAACATTACTTTCTCGAAAAACATTTTCTCACTGTAGTTTCCGTGTAGCTGCATTTCTTAACGACCTTTCAAACATGAGTTGTTAGTCGGTCTTTGCTGGTGTCACTAAATAAAGGTAGCTTATTTAGTGGCTCTGGTCTTGGTCAATCCCCCAGATTGGGTACGGGTACGGGTACGGTTGATATCTTGGCCCCAACTGACCAACCAACCAAGCTCTCAAGATGTGGCTCTGGTAATGCGTAAGTGTGCCCTTAGAGTTCGTGGCTGAGCATCACATGCCCAAATCATGTGAGGGAGTGGGACTCTCTGGGTGCGCCACCACTTTCGTTCATCATTGCAGTGCGGAGCAGAGGGAGACCTTTTGCTTAGCTTATACCCCGAAATGTCGATCAAGGCCGGCCAACTGGCCGAAGATGCCGCTCACGCCCAAGGGCTGCGCCGCCATCTGAGGGCGAGACATCCAGGAAGGCTCTCACTTCCCCTTCCTCGTTTCACCCAGTTTTGGGCAAAATAATGTCTTTATCATCGTCATCATTAGTTTTGGCACTGTTCACTTTCCCCGGCAACGCATGAGTACGACAAGAAGCAGATTGCTAACAATGTGCAGGCCCGCCTAAACAAAAAAACGAGCGAAGCTTGCACTAAGTCGCTCAAGGGTTGAACAATACCGAAGCTGCAGTATTTCTTTCTACGTGAGCACTGAATGACATATCCATGCATTCATCATCACACTCAGTTCCACTGCAGGACGAAGGCCTCTCCCACTGACCTCCAACCGCTCCTGTACTGCGCTGCTCGAGTCCACAGTTTACCCCCGAAGTTCCGTATTTCATCCCTCCATGGTGTTATTGGCCTTCCTTTTCTTCTATTGGCGGTGAGATCTTTGAGTGGCGCCCCCTGGCTCTGACGTCGGCTTAGGGATTCGCGCCGCTGTCGTCTGCTACACTCCGCTTGTGAGGGGCAACAGTGCCTGGGCTAGAAATCGCCCGCTTCGTTGCTGTAGTGCGATAAAAAGCGTATTTCTAGCGACTCAGTTATTTTGCCAGCTTCTGACGCATCTGAATAATTCTAAGCTGTATCCCCCACAAGTTTGCAACACACAAAGAGATAGAGAACAACTTTCTTCAGAGTATCGGTCAGAAGATCGTGTGTAACTCGTCCTTTCTTGCTTATTGGCGAGGATCAGCGATCAGAGCTTCTCGATAAGTATTCAAAATGCGTAGGCTTTCCTGCAGTATTTTTTAGATGCTCCTATGAAGACTCAACAGTCTAATACTACGTACCAAGCAGCGGCCTCTACACGCTCATCGCACAGCAGGAACTAAAACGGCTTTCTTCTGTTTCTTTCGTTGTTGTCTTGTATCGGATTAATGTTTCTTGCTTTTTTTCTGCCCAACGCATTAATTTTTCTGCGCCGTCACCAACTTCTTATTAGGAGGTTTCTGGATGTTTGGGAGCCTCACAAAGGTCGTGTGGATATTTCCTTCATTTTGTATGGCATACATTCCCTTCTTCACAAATTGGCTTTCATTACGGCTGCGTGCAAGAAGGTGAATATCCGCACCGTGCTTTGTTTATTCACATAAAAATACAATAAGAAAGTTTGTGCTACGCCCCCGCGATCGCGCCCAAAACAACGTGGTCCGCACTACTCGAAGGCGGCTTTTGTGCTCCGAATTTCTGTCGTAATTATATCGTTATCATAACGAACTGACTCTCAACTCGAACAATGATGACATGATTACGGTGTTGAAGGCATGATATACTCGCTAACTAACGTAATAAATAGTATACCTGCATATATTACAAGACTCGAAACCGAAGAAGAATTCCAAGTAGCTCATTATTGCTTTTCAACCCTTCCAGGCGCGAAGAACAAATCCTATTTTACTCGGGATGGCGTTCTATGATTTGAAGAAAATTACTTTTACTCTCTTGTCCTGGTCTGAGGACCCGGCCCACTAACCAGATCGATTTAATTGTTAAACAAAGTTTTCCCCTCCTCCCCTAACTCCTCCTCCTCCTCTTGAGTGCAGTTTTCCTATAACGCATATCCGAATATCGGGAAGATATGGCTGTGCAAAATGTTCCGAAATATCCCTCCAAGTCTTAACAAACATATATGTGTTACTATAAATTTAACAAAGACGTGACTCGTTTTGCTCAATAAACCTCCATACTGGTTAGATGACTGGTATAGAATCAGCACGCGCGTATATACACACTGGGTTATTTGGAACTCAACCTACAGTTCTTGCAGTCTATAGTGCATGTCGGCAAACTTTCATGCCTTGAAAACGTAAAGTGATGTGACAAAACGCGTTCGAACTTTCGCCAAGGTTGCAAAAACTGTCTTTCCTTACATATGATTACCGGGAGTCGTGATGCCTTCTGCCAAAGCCGACAGCCCTCAAGGCCTAGAATATGTTTTGGTCTTCCATTTTCGCTGTTGTCGGTTATTTATTAGCAGCTGACTGTTCCTTTTGTTCGAATGCTTACATGAGAAGCTAACGCCTAGCTCCAACTCTTCGCGCTCCGCACAGGCGCCGGCAATGTTTCTGCCGTAGCGGTATCCAAAACTATACTTTAATTGACACCATGAGCTAGCGTATGCGATTTTAAGCCTATTATTATGATAAAAAGTTACCCACACGCCAATTCTGGTGCGGACAAGCATCAGACGTTGACCGACCGCAAAGAAACAGCAGGGAGAGCGATCCTGAGTGAAGCAGACGACAAATGCGAGAATCCCTAAGCTGACGTCACGGAGGCCCGCTTCGCAGCGCCGCCTGTGTTCGCGCTCACCGCCAATACCCATCTATAGGGACCGGGCAGCTGGACGGGTGGCGCCACCACTCGGCGCTCCCCTCGTCAGTGGAATGAGCCGGTGCATTGGACTACACAGCCTCCCGTTGTTTTTGTCGTGTTTGCTTCGGTGCTTTGTATGTTTTGGTGGCGTTGTGAGCAGACATGTGAGATGAAACGAAGTCTAGACAGATGTGTTGGGTTCTTAGATGCAGTAATGACTGCGTAAACTTGTCGGACGCGTCTGAAGTTGGGTATCGGCTGCAATGGCATGAGCGCTTTTTGCCGCGATCTGCGCTTGGCTCCACCCGTTCTGAGTGCGGAAAACAGCTATTATTAGTATTATTTTCTTCTTAAATGCACTAACGGCTACGCAAACTTATTGGATGCTTGTAAGGTTGGGGAAGGGCAACATTGACACGAGCGCTTTTTGCAGCGCTCTGCGCCTGGCTCCGCGCGATCTGAATAGGAATAAAACTATTAGCAATATTAGAATTCATTTCTACCACTTTAAATTATCTTCACTGGTTTCAATGACTACGGTTTCCACGCCAGCCTAGCGCTGGGATACCTCGATACGTGTGCTTTAAATAGAAAGGCACCTGCATACGAGATGGATTACCGAGTAGCCGTAGAAATGTTGCGGTAGTTTACACTTTCTGTAACCGTGAGCTTTGTACCTTCGGTTTTGGTGAGCGACGCTGTGACAGCATGGGAGCCTGAAAGCCGAAGTGGAAATCCCACGTTTGTGGTGGTCATTTTATCAAGAGCCAACGTTATTCACCAACTCAACAGCCCAAGCTACAAACCATCCCTCCTCCCCTTCCCGTTTTACCACCTGCGTAGAATAAAGGCTGGCACCGATAGTTAAAAAATGTGGAAGTGTTCACGTCAGCCGGTGTTTTTTAATGCTTAAGTTTTCTTTAGAGAGTACCTAAAAAAATCGTGCAATGCCTGGTGAAGACACCAAAAACGCGCGATTAGTTGCCTCAAATATTGGTGCGTGAGCACGAGTCCTCCACCACAGACACATTTCCGACACGCTGGAAAAGTTTAGATTTGGAGAGGGGGCATGGAAGTTCAAAATCAAACAGCAAAATCATCTACAATGATTATGATGGTTGAACACAAAGCTTTCTTCGTGCGAAATCGAATGGCAAATGGTCATAGTCAAAGACGCTGTGATCAAAAGACCAAACTGCGTGCTGGTCAAATTCGACGCTTAACTAGTCAAAGTTTAAATCCAGAAGGCAACCAAGGAAACCCATGCGATAGAGCTTTGCGATAAACCATCATCGTCGTTAGACGGAGGTGTGCATGATTTTTCAAGCGTAGGTGGCAGCTTGTAAACCGACCGCAGCATTCAGTTGTGAAGCTGAGTACAGGTTTCGGGCACCCTCCTGTCTTGCGTCCTTCAGCCATGCAGGAATTAGTTTTTTAAAAACCATTCACCAACTAGCCAGCAACCATTGCAATTCTTGTAAAGCAATGCTTCTCCACGACAAGCAATAACGTTCTACTATCATGCGGTATTTATTCTATCAACGATTCCCGATGACTGTAGTAAGAGCATTTCTGTGAAATTAAACACGTTTCAGCCGTTGGTAATGAAGTTACGGAAGCGTCGTCCGTCGCAATTTCTGTTTTGAGGTAAATCTTCGAAGACACCCCCCAACTTTGTCTTTCGCTTGTGCACGACGTCGACGCCGTTTCGTCATCAACTGCCAAAGGCCAGTGCCGCAGCATTCCTAGATCGGTTGCACACACCGTCTTTGTGGGAGCATTTAGCGGCAATATACTCCTCCATTCGCGAAACTGCATGCAGGCATGAAAAAATTGCATGAAGCAACGAACTTTCACTTCCAGCTTACTTCCAGCTTGGCAAATTGAGCGTCGTCTGCTATTTGTAAATACTGAGTATGGGCGTAAATAACACACATGGCATGCCTCGTAAACGTCACATCCACACTCAAGATTTACCGATCTGAAAAATGCACGCGGGGTTACGTACGCTTTGCAAGCTGCACCGCAGAAAAACGACAGAAAGACATGCACAACTTCGCTGCGCTGACCGCCACCGGCATTCCACTGACGAGCGGTTCGCCACGGGCGGCGCTGTTCGCTGAAACGACGGTGGTGCCATACAACGGCCGCCCGGTCCCTATTGGTATCCACTCTGTTACCCTAATTGTCCACCGGTTGTCGGTTCCTCTCACCATGACCCGCACAAGTCAATTTCTTTTTCTTTAATTGAACTATGATATCGTCTACTCTAGTTTGTTCTCTGATACAGGTAGCTCGTTTCCTGCCAATGAGTGTTATTCCTAACATTATTCGTTCCAAGCCCCTTGAGCTGACCTATTTTTGCTTTCTAGTTGTTTAGTAAGGTGCCAATTTTCAGCTACATATGTCATCATAGGCAGTATGCACTGGTTCTAGATTTTTATTTTGAGCTTACTTTTCACTATTTGGGAGCGTTCCCCAACCCATACTTATTCTGAAACAGATTTCTTGCTCATGGTTAGGGTCAGCACTGACGATCTGTTCAAGGGAGTTATATTCATTTACTTCTTCTAGCATTTCGTTTCCTAAGCTGAAGGGGGCGTTTTTGGCAGGTTTATTCCTCAGTACTTTAGATTTATTAATATTTATTTTTAGCCCTCGGCCGTGCTTTCTGATTGTAGTTTCTCAAGCATTATTCGCATGTGTTGTGCAGTCCGCAAGACTATGTCATCCCCAAACATCAAATGGCTCAATTATTCCCCATTTATCCTAAATCCTATTTGTACAAGTACTCATTTGTACGCATTTGTACGTATTTGTGCAAGTTTGAAATTGTTTATTTTCATGTCATGGCTTTGCAATGTGCTAGTAGTATTCATCGTCATATGATCGATATCATAATGTTCCTCGTGCCAACCATTACATGCACGGTCGCGCTTGACGACAGCTGGGGCACAGGGGCGGCGCGTACGCGCACGACGCATGCGCGGCGTTCCTGGAGTCCTGTCGAGGTTCCGTGGAGCAGGTGTTGCCCCAGCTGTGGCGTTGTTTGTTCCTAGGCAGCGGGAGGCGCTCCTCGGGGTCTTCGCTTTTTTTTTTTTTTTTTTTGCTAAAGCCACTGCACGTGCCGGGGACGGTCGGCGGTCGCCGCGAGCACGCGCTCACAAGCGCTCAGCATTTTCTTAGTATTTTTAACGTGTTACGCAGCTACAATAGCTGCGCTGTAAAAACAAGAACACAGCAACTAGACAGCTGTTCGCATTCAAGGTCACTTTCGTATTGTGGTTGCGACATGTGGTTAGCAGTAACTAGATATTACCGCACGATTGATAGATACCAGGCAGCAAACAAGGCTAAACGTACAAGGCCGTAACAGACCTATTTTTCCCTCGAGTACTCACCTCCTCCCTTGCCTCTGCGCCCACGCTTTCTACGGGAAGCTATATCAACGCGGGGACCTGCATTTGTTCGCAGCTGTATCGCGCTGATGGTCGCGCGGTAACCGTGAGGTGTGCTTCAGGTTGTTGTGATTTTCTTATAAAAGCTGAAGCATTGAACATCGAGTAAATGGAGCAAAAGCTCTCTCACAAGGTCATTCATCGCGCAGCAATCACCAAGAGGCGTCGGAGCGGAGGTTTGGCAGGGGTGCACGTGACGCAACGTGATCCCTTTGCCTTGTGTGAGTGTGAGCGAAGGGTGTATTGCAGCTAAAGAGAGAAAAACTACAATAAAAAAATGGTTGATATTGTCACGAGTAGAACAGGAAGTGGACAGTGGAGCATACCACCATGCACTTCCCTTTCGCGAATTAGACACAGCTGTGTGGGCGTGTAGCTTGCGCGGTCTCTCGTTCATGGCTGACAACGTGTAAAAAGATCACTGCGCCATCTACCACGGTTTGTTTCATTTGTTTTGCCGCCACTTAGCGATATTATTATAGTTCCTGCGAAGTCTCGTCCTTCTCGATAACGCATGGCCCCTCCGGGCTCCATGTGTAATGTGGCCTACCCAGAAACGCAAAGAACGAATTGCGACTTGCGCCCCCAAAAGCACGTCTTCCCGTATTGAACACGTGACCTGGCCGTTTCGGCTACCTAACGTCAATTGTGCAATGACAGGCCGTTAGTAAAACTTGAAACCATTGTCGGTCAGTCTCGAGTGTATGGCCATGCAACCCCCCAAACCATGCGTGCCCACTGGAACCACCAACGAAGCCGCACTATTAAATGATTCGTTATGAAACTTTTACAGCTGAATATTGGTGGGTAGAATGAAAATTTTATACATATTTTCGAGCCTTACACTATGGCGATTTTATTTTTTAAGTGCAGAGCATTTTATGTGTTCGCCTTGTCGTCTTAGCTCGCTAACGGTCGATGCGACTGCCGGAATCAAGCGGCGCAGCGAGATAACGGATTCAAGTAGAGCCTTCTGTACCGGGGTCAGGGAGTCACGCCGAGGCTTCAAAAACCACGCGGTTTAAATAGTCATAACCATTCAAACCTCGTGAACCGCTGGCGCTTGTCATACGTCTTCCTGTTATTTAGCGCAAAGAAAACTGCATGCACATTTCAGGCAAAATCTGTGTATATAACCGGCAGCCCCCGCGTTTCTTTAGTTAGGAACGCTCGTTAGGTTGGTTTTTACGATGTTAAGCGAAAAAGGCGGCAGCGCAAGAAAGAAATGGCTGTTGCCGCTGTTGCTGTTGCGCTTGACAAAAGAGCATGCCGCTCGTGGTTATACTGCATTAACGGTTCTTGATCAAACGGCTCCCAGCCAGTCAAATATCAAATTATGTTGTCAGCTTTGTAATCCCACAGCGCTGAGAGGTGATAATTACCTCAATTTGACACCAGATATTCACTAGTGATGCTTGGTTCAGACAAAGGGCAGTTTTATTCTGCCAAAGCTTGTTTCTGATGGTCCCATGCATGTCTAACAAGCATACCTGGCATTTTCAGCCAGTTTCCAGCACTTTCGGTTTCGTGTATATGGCGCGACTACGTTGTTACCCAACTTCAAGCCGATTTGTCATGGCGCCTCCGTCGCCCACTACTGTTCCTCGAAAAAAGCACGCGCTCGTGATTTCACTTCATCCACACCTTACGTCCGTGATGAAAGCTCCAGCTGAAACTCGAAAAATAGGACCAAGTCGTCAGATATCAGTTCAGACAGGGAGAGCTCTTCCAATCAGCCTTGAACACCGCCAGCTGTTCACCGGCCCTACATCAACTGTCTTCAACAATCTTGAAGGTTATAGATTCAGTGCTGGCGAATACTCTACGCGTGTGCCTAGGTCTTCCCAAATGCACATCGAGAATCGGAACCTTACGGTAGGCTTGGTGCCTCTCTGCCTCAGTGCTTCAACATCAAGAGTGCCTTCGAACTTCTCTACGTCATGTCACTCGGTGTCATGTGCTCATCTGTCAGCCATTACCGCATCGCATGTAAGCGACTTGCTTCCAGCAAATTTTCAACGACCTGTCAAGCCAGCGTTGACACCGTGGATACTCGCGCCATGGAATATAATAAAAAATCCGGGAATAAGCGAAACGTCGTACATGCCCGCATCTGCACTCAAGTTTTTCACTCTTGAATATATATTTACCGCGTACGCAGACCACACACACGTTTATGTGGACGGCTCAGTCACCGCAGAATCATCTGCCATTGGCGTGTGGATTCCATTGGTTCAGTACGCAATCAGGAAAAAACTGCGCCACAAGACATCCTCCACCGCTAGTGAGCTAGCGGCTGTAACGGCTGCCCTTCATTTCATTGGCGAAAACCATGCCTGGCGATGGGTGATCTTAGACTCGCGGGGTGCTTTGCAAGCTCTAAGAAGGCTGTCCAACCACTGCACTTAGCTTGTGTGCGAAAGCAGCGAAATCCACCTTCACATCGTGCTTCACATCGTGCCATCGTGCCACCTTCACATCGTGCCATCACATCGTGCTTCAATGGCTGCCTGGTCATTAGGGAATAGAATGAAATGCTACATCTGATGCAGTCGCCAGCGCTGGCCACTCTCTACGTAACATGACACCGATTCCCTTCTCTCGCGAGGATGGCTGTGCCCTCGCGAGAGAAAGCGCAGAAAGTGGATGGAGTGAGCAAATGTGGAAGGGGCAGGACCCTCCCAGCGGGTATCCACCTCTCCATGGCATTGACCCCCTCTGTAAATTAGGTTTTCCACCCGACCTAACCAAAGCGCCTGAAGGTGTACTGCATCGGTTGCATCTCAACGTGGCTTACACCCGCAGCTTCAAGATTAAAATAGGGCGGGAGGATTCACCACTGTGCCCCACGTGCGCTGCCGCGAGAATACCGAGCACTTGTTGTGTATCTGCCCGCAATTTGCCGCTGAGCAAGCAACAGTGGCTAGCTGCCTGTCTCGTGTACGACTGGCTGCAAGGCTTCAGTTGTGTCACTTTCTTGGACCCTGGGCCAACAACAATGACTCATCTTTACGGGATGAGTCATTGAATCCGGGATGAGTCATTTTACGGGATGAGTCATTTTGTCTAGACCAGAATCCCGCAAAAGCTGCGCTTTTGCGGGATTCTGGACTAGACAAAACTTTGTAATTCTTGAATTGTGAGCATGGCTGCATCTGTACATGTTTGCGTCGTCATGTACGTCTTTTCTCCTTTTTCTTGTTCGGTGGTGTGCGCTTCCTGGGCACCATTCGCTATACTTTTTTACTTAACTTTATCTAGAGTTTTTTTCTTGCATTTTATTGTTCTTTCTAATCTTTGGATTCGAAATCTCTCGCGTTCACTTCACTGCATTGTAATCATCCCCATCTGGCGTAGCAAGCACTGCTGCTAGCAGAGCTGACCTCTTCAGCCTACATTTATGCGTTCTCCCTCTCTCTCGTTTCTGTACGAGGGTATTTCTGGAGTTCTAGTGTCATTTCTTTGTCGAACTGCCTGCTCTGACAGACTCCAGCAGGCTTGATATTGTTTCTTTTCGAAAATATTAAGTGGCGCTGCGATGTAGGAGGCGCTTATTTCTGGACGACTCATTTCGTCGCCTGACAGCTGCTCGGTTAAAGCTTGTTGGGCACGGTTCTAACGCATCGCGCCTCATTCTAGCAATCAGGGCTACAATAGATATGGGGAAGATGATAATAAACCGCAAGTGAAAGATCTGACAGATAGGGGATGATAACCTGACAGTGAACGTCAACAAGCACCCACCACCGAGTTTCGTTTTCAACTCCGAGTGAATTTCTTCGCATCGCTAGCTTGCCCTGAATCTTGTGCTAGCCGTGAATCTTGTGCTAGCCGTATTCATTGACAAGGTATTTTTACATAAGGTGGGGACTATTTGTGCCTCTATTAATGTCAAACCTCCAGATTACTTCGAGAGAAACATCCGAAATTGTGCTTTTTGAAATGATGGTTGGGCTTCACCACAAGGCGCGGGCACCACGCGTGCTAACAATTCTTTAAAACTAACAAATTGTTCCGCTCACCCCAATTTTTTTTCTAGGTCGTTTTTTTTTTGAAATTTTTGCCTACAGAATATATATTCAAAGTTTTCCCCTCCGTTGGTGGTTTGTTACACAAAGCTTCTTTTTTCAATTTCTTCGACTCGACAAGAATTTTAAAATTGATAATTTTTTTCGCCACCATTATTTATAAAAACATTATTAAAACTGGTGTTGTTGAAAAAAGGTATCAATCATCTGAATTTCATGTTACTGTAGTATGTGCCTAACCAATAAGTATAGCACAAAAAATGCTTTCTGAGACCCCTAAAAATCGGTCAATGTCCGACGGTTACGAAAGAGTTAAAGCTTGCCAGGCGGTCTAAGTTAATCCCTGGCCGCCACTGCGGCCCGCATCAGAGTCCGGGCGTAGCTTCGTCTCGTATATCCCCAATTGTTCAAACTAAAATTGTTTGAACAATGTAGGTAAATTCGGCTTCGAAGTGAAAAGGTAACAAAAAAAAACGCTCCCGAGTGGAATAAAAAAAATATACATAATTGGAGCGCAAAGCCTTTAAAATACCAGTGAAAATGGTACTACAGAATGAATGACAAATGCACTTTGAACTGCAGTTTGACAATACCTTATTATCGAGCATGTTGACCGAGGGGCAGGGCCAATAAGTGCAAGACACAAAACTAATTTCCTATTTAACATTCTTTTGAGTTAGTTGCCTTAACGAAACTTGGAATGACTACAGTGCTGTCCTAGCATACAAACATGGGTCTGTACGTCCTACGCCTGGTTTGTGGTGCAGCAGCAATAGTGTTTAGAGTACCGGCTTCAGGTTATTAGCATGAAAACGCCACCGGTAGTTGCCCATTATACCTGTATATAACCCTGTAATCCCTGTAATCCCTAGACGCCTTGTTATTCCTAGACGCCCATGTGCTGGCATTACCTGGGAATTTCCAATTGTTTACAACTCCACGGTGGACTAACTAATAATGACAACTAGGTAAATAAAACTCGGCGTAATGCTCGAGTCCTCTTACCGGCCAATTGCACGCTGAACAGTATTTTTTCAGGACAACAATTTTTCAAGACAACAATTTTTCAAGAGGTTCTTTTGATTATGAGCTACGTAGCCTTCGCAAGAAAGTTGGCCCTGCCTGAAAGGCTATTATGCCGCCGGAAGAGGACACGGAGAAAAACCGAGGAGCAAGTCATGTACAACGTCGCTGTGAAATCGGAAATTCGACTAGATTCTAAATGCTTGAGCATTTTTATGTGGACTCAACGACGAGCCACGTCTGACGGTCCGTAACGTTTATGTGCCACTCTTTCGCAGAATAAGATGCTTCAAACTCATATCCAATTTATTATATTGCCCTGAAAGCATGTTTTCCTAACGATGAATTTTCGCATTGTAGTGAAGCCGACTTTATTGTAACTCTGTGTATAGCGCTCTACAGAGATACATGGTCTCATGGGGGTATACAATATATAGCCTTAGGGCTTTTATATTTTCGTTAAAAACAGTCTATACTGTCCCTGAAAAAATGCATTTCCAGCAAAGCACTTGTGTATAGTAGTGAAGCCTACTCTGAAGGAGCTTGGTGCATAGCTCTTCGTAGCGATACATAGGATTTTATAGAGGTACTATTTAATATAGGGCCATAGGGCCTTCATATTTTCACGCAATACCTGTTATATTGCCCCTAAAAAGTCTTCCTGGAAAACCATTTCCGTGTGGTTGTTTAGCTGACTTCAAAAGAATGCGATAGATAGTATTTTATAGACGTACACAGGGTCTTAGAGAGGCATTCAATAAAAAGACCAGGCGCCTTCTTACCTGGGTATCAATACGTTTGATACTCAACTATCAGACGATTTCAAAGACCATATGTGCCTCTGTGGCTCCCAGAACCGGCCTTTCCAGCAGTGCACGTAGTGCTGTAGTGAAGGCGGCTGGACGCTCTGGATGTCTAGCAGGGCGCCTTAAGCATATATGCGGCCATTCCCACCTTGGAGTTTCTGCATTTTAAATGCAGAGCATTTCAGTAACTCACGATGTCACCCGCGTTGGCGTCCGTAGTCCGCACGCTCACTGCGCATGCGCGTCGAGTCGAGGCGATAGCGAACACTCTCTCGCGAGGGGCATTGGATTGGATTCGAACACAGTCTCCCGAGGGGCATTGGATTGGATTGGCTTGGATTGGATTGGCTTGGATTGGATTGGATTGGCTTAGCTTAGATTGAATTTGGATTGGATTGGATTGGATTAAAGTGGATTGTGTTGGATTGTGTTGCGTCATAGCCGCGGCACGTTGCGTCACAGCCGCGGCAGACGCGCTGGGGCCGGCGCATGTGCAGTACTCTCTCTTCCGCGGTTTCCTCTCCTTCGGGCGCGCTGCGCATATAACCGGTGTGCCGTTCTCCGGCGAAGCAACATCCGCGCTTGGCTCAGACACCTAGAGTCCACGCCGCTTTACAAGTACGCCAACGTCGTCGACTGGGACCGGCTTACGCAGTCCCCTCAACGTATATAAGCGGCGGAGCGCGCGTTCGGAATTCAGTCAAGGGCGTCTTTGCTTGGCTTTCGCTTGACGTGACGCTTTGCTTGACTCAAGTAGATGCGACGCATTTACTCGAGTTTCCCCCGTGGGAAGATGCGGGCGGCTTTTAGATGCAGAGCATCTGATTCACTCGCCTTGTCCCTCCGGCGTCGTCGTCGTCGTCGGCGGCGTTGTCCACCCCTCCCCCATTCTCCTCGCCCCGCCAGCTGCGCTCTCCGCCGCTCACCCCCTCTCCTCTCCGATAGCGAACACTCTCTGGCGAGGGGCATTGGATTCGATTCGATTGGATTGACTTGGATTGGATTGGATTGGATTGGATTGACTTGGATTGGATTTGGATTGGATTGGATTAAAGTGGATTGTGTTGGATTGTGTTGCGTAATAGCCGCGGCACGTTGCGTCATAGCCGCGGCGGACGCGCTGGGGCCGGCGCATGGGCAGTACTCTCTCTTCCGCGGTTTCCTCTCCGGGCGCGCTGCGCATATAACCGGTGTGCCGTTCTCCGGCGAAGCAACATCCACGCTTGGCTCAAACACCTAGAGTCCACGCCGCTTTACAAGTACGCCAACGTCGTCATCGACTGGGACCGTCTTACGCAGTCCCCTCAACGTTATGCGCGCTATAAAACGCGGTCCCTTCGCCGCTCCGCCTATGCGTCGCATCTACACAGGGGTTCCCGCGAGGGGAGGTGGGAGTTTTTTTTATTACTTATCAGAGTTTTAATAGTTGTGAGCTGAAAGATGACTGCCTTCAGGTCGTAGAAAAATAGTGGCTGAAAATGATAACCTTTCCAGCTACGTGTACGCAAAAAAATGGGACTGAGTGCACTTATAAAGTAAGGAAATAAACCTGCAACTACTCGGCTGCGGCGAGTTCTAAGGGGCCCAATACCGCATGTCCACCAGTTGGACAGCAGATGCACAAACATTTCCGGGGCAAATTGTCGCATACTTACAGTATGCGAGATTGTGAAACGGTATTCAAAACCGGCAGTAGGTAATCGAGCAAATTAAACACAACATCATGAACTAAAAAAATCTGCAGAAATTGAGAGAATTATCTCCCAATGCGTAGCATTCCTATGCCGCTTGTCTTGAGTGTGAGCTCTGTGCAGCCATTTTTTTTTTTTTTCTAAAACATGTCCGACCAAGTATCTCCGTTTACGCTATTATAACGATTAAGGTGAAACTTCCGCGATATCTGCAATATTGTGGAAATGCAGGGTGTTACACGGTTCGCCATTTTCTGTAATTTCTTTATATTTCTCTTATTTTCTAGTTTTTCAAAATTCTCTTCGGCCAATTATCTCCATTTACATTATTATAAACATTACACGTGGAACTTCTGCGATATCGGCACTTCTGTAGAAATTCAGGGCGTTACCCGGTCCTGCCTCTTGGGTGTACTCGTCAAAGAATGCTACGCATTAAAAAAAAAGAAGAGCTGACAGCTCCCTGCTGCCATTATCAGCGGATCAGTCCCATTGAAAGATATCGGAAATAAACGATAAATACTTACACAATATCACTGGCTGACTTCGCCCAAGTTTGATATTTTGCTGTCCTTGATTGTTTTTATTCTCAGGCTTTTTCATTTCGCTGCAACCGCTTAGGTGCTGGTACGCTCCTGTAGGCATCGCAAAAATTCTGGCAGGCACCACCACTGAGGCCTAGATTACCTAACGGAGCTTATATATCTTTCAATGCTTCGACCACTAAAATCTGCGAGCACAGAGTACTATAATTCGACTCCATGGTGAACCGATGTAGAGCTTGTGCGGCCCTTACCGTGTTGCAATGGCATGCTAGTCGAGCTTTCCTCTAGCGAAAGTGACAAAATTCACACCTAAAATTTCGGAAACAATCTTTCTCGTAAATAACGTGGATTTTGCTTAGCATTTTAGGTTACATTGAGGTCTTCCATTCCCTGAACAGGGGAAAAGTTTCTAGAACGAGCGCAGTCCTGTCGCTGCATTTTCGCTGTCCCACGATTGCGCGCAGGTTGACGTTTAAATAGGCAAAACCGACTAGCCCAACAAGATGCTTTACTTGACCGAATATGCAGCTTTCATAAATTCCGTCCTTCTGTTCTTCGCTCTTGTTGGCGTTTTTATTGAGAGTCGGGAATTGTGCGTTTCCAATTCCGAGAACCTGACTGTGCTTTTCAGCAATGCACATTTCTATAGTGGCGAAGCAGCCTTTTATGGTGCTAGGTGTGCAGCGTTTCACAGGGATACATGGGGTCAGGGGTTACCCAGCATTTCGATTTTGGGGGGGTGTCAAAACCTTCCCAGGGGGGGGGGGGGGGGGGGCGGTATAAATCCCTGGGTGGGGTACTCGTGGTTGTAGATTTTTTTTTTTTTTTGGGGGGGGGGGTTTCGAAATCCTTCTGGAGGTTGTGGGAGTGTGTATAAATCCCTGCTTTGCATTTTATAGAGCGTACATAATATAAGGCCCCAGGACCTCTATATAATCGTACAATACCTCACATCTTTTATTGGAAAAACGCATTCACAACCAATCATTGGTGTATAAATTTTTAGCTGACTCTGAAGGGGCCTGGTGTACAGCGTATATTAGGTATACATGGGCTTTAGGCAGGCATTTACTCTAAAGCCCCAGGGCCTTGTCATTTTCACATCAGACCTGTTATATTGCCCCAAAATGTCGCAGCAGCAAAGCACTTGGGTATAATGCTGAATCCGACTTTAAAAAGCTGGGCATTTAGCGTGTACATACATGGGGTCTTATCGAGGCATTTAATAAAAGGCCCAAGGGCCTTCCTACCTGGGTGTTAGACTGCTTATATGGCACCCGTGAAAATGCCTCTCTAGCAATACATGCGGGAATTGTTGTGAGAGAGACCCTAAAGGGGCTCAGTCTAACCCAGAGCGGCTCGGCACTTATACGGCCATTCCTCCTTGTGGGTTGTTGCAATTTTTTTTGTGACTGCTCATTTTCGAAGACTGCTCAATCGTCCACACTCTCCAAAACATAAATTCGCCTGCTCGTTAAGGTCATCGCCATTTCTTCGTGCAGCTTCTTGTTCATACTTTCAAAGGAGGAACTACGTACTCTTCGCCAAAGGCCTGTGTAAACAGTGGCGCGCGATGAGTGAAGCACCCATGGTTCACTGCGACGCCTTCTTTCGGCCGCGGCCGCAGTGCGCATATATATTCTGCACCCAGATCGCGTAAGCGGCGTGGACGTCGCGTGTTGCGATAGGGGAGCCGGGAGAAAGCGCGGCGGCCCTTCCAGCTACAGCGTGAGCGGGGAGATCTCCCACAGCCGGAGTCGCGAGAGCCGCGGTTCGCCGGTGGTGGAGGGAGAGGGAGCGGCCCGGTTAAAAATAGCCCTAGCACGGTGCTCTGGCCGGGGCAAACCGCAACCGCCACCCGACCGACCGTTTCTCCTGGACCAGGGCAAGCCCCGTCTCTAGAGCGACTCGCCTTCACGAACGTCTTCTTTGTGCGCGCCCACCACTCCTGGCGGCCGCGCTGCGGAGACGACGCCCGACGGACGCTCTCTTCGCTCCATCCGAGCATCTGCGCCCAGAGCCAGCCCTCCCACCCCTCCCTCGCACCCCCGCGCCCACGCCATCTTTTTCGCAGCTCGGTCAGGGTCCCGGTGAATCTGAGACGAAAGGTTGCAAACCGGACTGTGAGGACACCGAGTCCTGCTACGCCTCAACCAGACGAGGCTTTGCGGCGTCCTTCAGGAGAGGATTCAACAGAGGCACGAGCTGTTGCTTCTCGAGGAAGCGTTACCACTCGGCACTGCGAAGTTCCCCGTATACGTGGTTCCTGTGAGTCAGCACTGTTGCCTACTGCGTACTGAAGAACGTGCCACGACAGATGCGCCCGCCGTCCAACAGCTGCCCCCTGGGTCTTTTCTGAGTCGAGGCAAGCGGAAGAGAGTATCTTGAAGACGCCACTCTCGAGAGACCTCCACAGTAGAGCGACATGTCCTGGTAAGTCGAACATACGGCATACTTGAAGGGATCGGGAAACGTGGTTGCTGAGGTTTTAAGGTTGAGTAAAATAGCTTGCCGTATCCCGACCATCGAATCAGAGCATGTTTGATACGTATTAGTTTCGTTTCGGTAAACTAGTGCGTATCAACGTATGCTTGAATCCAACAAGTCACCATTTCCGTGAAAATTGGCGTGACTGCATTGTGCGTGTTCTGTACACCGCCGATGATTTGACGCAGTGTGATGCAGTTCGCTGTGTAAAGGTGCAAACTTCTATACAGAACTGGCATACATCTGCGTGCGCAGTCTGCAGAGACAGCCAGCATGCGTGACACCGATAATTATCCGTCCACTGAAGTCTGTTAATGGCAACAGATTTCTTTACAGTGCCTAATTCATTCCTCTTGTTATGTTTCCTTTCCTTCTTTTTATATGTGCGCACATCCTACAGCATTTCGCGTTTGCTAATCCGTACATGTCGTGAAGTTATAAAGAACATGATTTCAGTCTGCAAATCCAGTGCGCAGACGTCTTATGCGGCCTCCTTAAAACCGAAACAAAGAACTTCGTCTTCAAACTTTTTAAATTATATATCGGACTTGCCATTTCCTACGCATTCCTATCTCCCCCCTCGCTGAAAGGTAGCAAGGACTGGACATTCAAAGCTGTCCATTCAAAGCGCGCGTATTGGATTTTTTATCGAGGAGATACTATTCCTCTTGCAAGTTGTTCTTCCCTTTTCTTTTGTTCTGCGCAAAGCCACGAAGCAGAGCGCGGCCATCTTTACCCAACATCGAGAGTGGCCATCTTGGAAGGCATAACAGGCTCAGCCGTATGGCGAGTGGCCAACAGAAGAGCGGAAAGGGCCTCTTTCTCCCCGGAGTCCGGGTTGTAGGCCTTGCGCTCGCGAAGAGCAACGGTGCGTAGCCGAAAGAGATCCCCGTCACCGGTTCAAGTTAATTACAGTTCGAATTTCTTCAACGAGCAAATATAACGGATAAGCAAGGCTGGTGTTGTGATTTGTACTTCGATGACCATCGAGAATTCGTACGTCGTCTAGACGTCTTGTGTAACTTTCAGCATTGGTAAGTAAGTCACCGTGTGCCGTTACACAGAGGGGGACATCATTTACGTCAGCTCCATGATGTTAGGCAAGGCAATGCGCAGCCTCGTTTGAACGTTTTGCTTCAAATACAGGCCCATGTGGAGTTTCAAAGCGGCCACTGTGCTGTACGCAGTGGCCCCCCCGTAAAGGTCCGTCGACCCAACCCCCTCCCCCTCTTCCATCGAACCGACAACCGAAGTTGACCGAGCAAAGTTTGTAGCCTCGGAATCTTCTATTGTTGGACATTCTTAGTTAAATCTGGAAACAGAATATTGTCTTCTCGGTATTAAAAATGAAAGAAGAAAACAGAAGCACAAGCTTTTAAGACTACGTGCTTTTAAGACCGTGCGGACAAACTTAGTTTAAGAAAAATAACGAGAAAATTGCTTAGTGACAAAAAAAGTGTGCGTGGGTAACAGGGTTACAACGTCCTCAGAAAGAAAAACATTGCCGAAAGCAGCCGAAAAAATCGTCACCTAAAATATTTGAACAGCAGCCACGAAAGTCGCCATTTTTAGGAAGGCGATGCTATTAAGTACTTTTTTATCTTCTCGGGAAAAAAATGCAGATATTCCGACTAGTAGAAAACCGTATTACGGATTTTATTCGTTTTCTGAGGTGAGCGAAAGCAACAACGGTTGACTACTGTACAAAAAAGCTAAAATATGCAAGTTTACGTAAAGCATTCAAAGAAAATGAATCACTCAGAACGGGCGTTCTCTGCACAGCGTCCTTTACCGCTTTTTCTTCCTCTTTACTTTTCCGGGCCTATATTTTATATCGTCATACACACTTCCCACCATACTGCAAGAAATCTCAAGCTCCCGTAAACTACTGTCGTATTACAATATAAATCGACGGCGTTGCTTGAAGGCTTTGATACGATATCAGGTGCGGGATATTAAAAAGAGCAAGGCAAATTTTTATTTGTGCTGGTAAGTATCGCTGTACGGTGGTGTGTTTGGGTGACTCTGATTCGTTTGGTTCTATTCTAGATTGCCAGATCACCGTCATTTCCCTGAAGTTTGTTCTGTTCTGTTCGCTCAGCTTGTCTCGACGGCTGAAATGCACCTCAGTCATATAAAGCCTTTTCTGTGTATACAGTGGGGCTTCGGGTGTGCCCGGCAATATATAAAATCAGCAATGCCCGCAGGAGCCAGAAAGTAGCCATGTCGCCGCACTGAAACTTCCGTCGCCACGAGCCTCGCAATGTCGCCAGTTTGGAGACAAATCACCAAACCCGGTAACCTGGTGGGTAAAAAATTTCTGAATGCGTAAGAATCCCTGGAAGTTTAAATTAATTCTTTGTGCCCCCCCCCCCCCCCCCCTTACGGTGCGTCTCATGGCACAAGTTAAACCGCAATTACAAGTGGTGTAGGGCCACATTATACCAGTTTCTGAACTTTTATACGCAACTGCAGTCACGAGATTGGAATCACTGGTCGAAAAAGGACGCTAAAATTTCCCATAGGTTGGGACTCAGTATTGTCGAGCTTGGCTTTTCACCTCAAATAAAATCCAATTAGATCAGATAGAATTTATTTTATTTTATTTGAAAACTAAAACTGTTTCTTTCAATACTAAGCATTGTTTGAGCTCAAATAACCCTCTTTTTCCCGTTAAATACAAAAGGTTCGGTTGTTTGACGAAAGCGAAAACGTTTCATGCGCAGTTCCGAAAACCAGTGAAAACAGATAAAAATGACGTCGTGCTGAACAGGCTTCCGGATACATAGGTTAATTTGACCACTCAGCGCAAATTGTGCCAACGTACACTAACAGATTTCGTTCACTTGCAGGCACATCGAATTTGAGTACACTTTCGCATTCAGACATATTTGAAGTTTCGGCTCTATCTTTGTTCCTGGAAACTGGTTTAGCCGTGCAAACCATATTTTACAGTTGGTAGACAAGAGAACAGCCTTTTTCTTTATCGTCTATAGCGGGGAATAATAGTCAACTATACAGCAAAGATTTTTTTTCTTTTTGCATTTTTTGCAAAAATAAGGGCCACGATCGTGCTTTATGCTTTGCTTGACTTTATCAGAAGAGAAGGCATTCAGGAATGCTTTAGTTGTATTTCCTTCCATTTGTATTTAGTTGTATTCATTCAGAAATGCTTAGATGCTTAGTTGTATTTCCTCTGCAGGCATTCTTTTTTAGTTATATTTCATTGGTAGGCATTCAGGCATGCCTAATTTTATTTACTTTAGTTGCGATTCGGACAGATTCGACCGCGTTTCGGTTAATTTGAACTCCCACCCGAGGTCGGGTCGCGACGGTGAAGCCGCAGCGGATTCCACCGCGGCCGCGCTTCGGATATAAATTCGGATTCGCAGCCAAAATCGTGGCCTCCGAGATTGAGAACGAGACACGAATGAGCTTTGCATCACGGAGGCACACACACAAAAAAACACACATGGCGTTGGCTTACGTAACAACCAAAATGAAAGGCAGTTCATCGCTACTGTCATCAGCAACGGGCAATTGCCATTTCTTTTTTCTTGCGCGTCCAACACGTCTGCGTTGTGGTTGAGTCGGATTGTTCTCCTGTAGCGGGCTGTTGCTCATCTGCGCGTCACCACCGCGCAAGCAACGCCAGGATGGCTTCTCCCGTGTCTCCTGCCCCAGCAGCGAAGAGGGCGAAGTACGAAGCAAAGGATTTGGCTGCGAAGGTGCAAATATTGAAGGTGGTGCAAGCGGGAGCATCTCGAAAAGAAGTGATTTCAAGTGTTTTAATCGTACTCGCGATAATTCGGACCTTCGGTTAATTCGGACATTCTCTGCGGTCCCGCGAAGACCCAATTAACGGGGTTTTACTGTACTTACATTTTGCCTCAAATGTACCTGAGTTTTCCTTTGCGCCAAATATTGCGGACATTTATGACCTATGCCAGCAGTTTTACAGGACGGCCCTGCCTTTATATACTTCGCGATCATGTGTTCTTTCACTTTGGCCGGGCGGCTGAATCGAGTGGCAGACAGGCAGGCAGACACCAAAATTTCCGCCTTTATGTTGCACAAGGAAGACTAGCGCCTTTAAAAATCGCGGGATTTGGAACAAAGTTTAGAGTTGGCGGGGAAGAGCCCAAGCCATTAGGGTCATGACTAGCGAGTCTACCTAGGGCACGGCAACCGAACAGTTGGCTCCGTTTAGATTTTGCCGAGTAGGAAAGCGGGAGGGTTTAAAGCGAACCATCAGATGGCGCCACGTATATACAGGAACAGGAAGTACACGGCTTGAACTTATCTCTGAAGAGGCATTCCGTACTGAGGCAGTAACAATCATGGCCCTCCCGGTGCAATGCAGAGCGTTAATAGAACGTGGCTATAGGCTGCGCCCCGCGCCTATACCGACCTTAAAGACCCTGAACCAGCGTTATTTACCGCGAAAAGCATAAAACTGACCTATAAGAACATTTATGCACTAAGAAGAAGCACGGCACCTGGCACAAAATCGTTAGAATTGCTGGGGCTCGAACCCATACCGCTAACGTCAGAACTCGCAACTCTACCCCTAGGGCAAGGGGGGCTTTTTTAGTTACACGGAAGGCATGTCCGTCAGATCCCATGCCCGCGGTATTGGTCGCATAACTTGGGAAAAGTAATCTATAGTGTTCAAATTACGGGTATTCTATGTTAACAAGTGTGTCCAGGCTGGTATTAATCGGGTTGATCGCCCAACCACGAGCAGGCGTTGCGAGCTGAGGGAACTTCTCGGAAATATTCTCACACAGGCTGCGCTCACGCGTAAGTGCGGCTATCAGCGGTTCGGCACCCTTACATTTAGATCAAAGAAACAAGTTAATTCGGTTGGACTCATTCCTAATAACCGTAAAAAACAATTGTATAGGGTGGTACGTAAACCTTATTCATCTGGGGCATTCCGTAACGGACTTTAAAAACCACCGAAGGCTTTCTTTTTCACACGTGGTATTTTATTACCCTACAAGATGTTGTAGGTAATGATTTAAAACAACTATTCACGATTGTATGTACACAAATATAGGGGGGGGGGTGAATTTGAGATGATAAGAAACAATTGAACTGCACGAACGTAATTAGCAATTTCATACACTCCAAACAATGTCTCTAGATCTGCTTTGCAACAATGCACTCGAATGACCAATTGCGGCGTCCGCGAGAACCAATTTGGCAAAGAAAGAGGCCACACTAATAATTTGACTAAAAAACATGTGATCTGCGTTGTGACAGCGCAATGCAAATCTTCGTGCTTGCATTGCGTGATGTCACAGACGACATTTTTAGAGTTGAGTGTTATCCTGGGCGTTGCAGTTCGCCTAATTTACCTCTCTGATCACAGCGATTGTCCTCCCCTGTGTATTGTGGGAAAGCAGACTCGTGGGATTTTTTTAGAGTGTGTGCGCGCGGTTTTAAACGTGGGCAGCCACGAACATCCAAAAAGCAGAGGTTCCAGTTTGGGTAAGACTCATTTTGGTATTACACATTCTTTAGATTAATGATCCCTCGACGGACGCGGGACCTTGTAGAAACCATGTCCTCAGGGTGTCTATTGCGCTGGTACGACTTTTTTGCACCCCTCTTGTGGCGTCGTCTGGTCAGTCGATTTAGTCCCACGTGAACCACGCAGTTGTTAAAAAAAAAGAGTCCTTAAACAATCGCGTCCATTTGCAAGCGGTGCATGTGTTTAGGCAGACATATTGTCTTGCTAATAGCATCTCTTAACAAGTTAATAGTTAGATGTCAACATTGCTAAGCGCAAAGGACACATTTGCTCACTTGAGGCAAAATCTAAGCGCACAACGCTGGGTTCAGACTGTTGTTGCACCTGTCGTAACAGTTCTAAGCAATGACGTCATCTGACGTCACTGCCATCCAAATTACGCGAAACCCTGTTTACTGAGTCTGCAGTTTACGATATGCCTGTTCGGTCAAGTCTTAAAATAAGAAGGGTTAGAAGTGTTGTTTTTATTAAAAAACACGTTGCACTTGAAAGACAAAGCTTAATTCATGACAGCCACTGACTGCCGATTTCTCGACAATCCCCATTGATATTAGTATATGCCTTTCTACAGGCGGGCCCGCTCTGATCATGCGTGACCGCTTCGTTCGTTGGAGCCGCTTTTGAAACATCCTGGAGATGAATAGCCGTAATTGTCGCTGTAATACAGTTGCTCGAATATATATCGCATTAAGGCTGGCTTCCGGAGTCATTCTGAAAATACGCCTGCAGCCGGCAGTTTGAACACGCCGTTTAGTTTCGAACTTAACTCCGACGTTCTTTGGTAGGGCTCATACAAAGAGCACTGGGACTCATGAGTGTCGCGGAATTAAGCTGTCATACGATGAGGACACAGTCAAATCAAAACAAGTTAAATTAACAATCTCTCTAGGCGGCGGTAGTTTACCATAATTCAGCCAATATATGCAGTATTCTTCGCATACCATGAGCAGCCCTCACGGTGTTTTCTCCAGTTTTTGTCGCTTATCAGAATAAGAAATACTCAACGCAGCGAGAGTTAGCCGTTGCATTCGAGATGCTGGCAGGATCATCCGGGGAAAAGAAAAAAAGTCCCCCGCATTTCCCTGAGAGGGAGAATGTGAAAGTGCGAATGCACGGTTGTCGGCCCGCTTGCGGCGCTTGCGCTCGGCACCCGCAGCCCACCGCCTCGCCGCCTTCTCTTCCATCTCTTCCATCGGGTTTGTAGTATGACGTGTACACCACGCAGTTATCAAGCCGCTATAACGCCGCTGAGTCGCCAACGCAACGCCGCTGACGACGTAGTTTGAATGCGTTAAAGATATAAGGAGCGTTCCTAACTCTGAAATAAGCGTGGCTTCCGTGGCTTAGTCGGTAGAGCGTCGCGCTGCGGCCGCTACGTCCTCGGATCGAAACCGGGCGCCGGATGCTGTTATTTTTTTATATAGTGTAGTGGCCTGGCTGGCGCGCCGAGAGAGGGTGTTGCGAGCTGGAGAGTACGCGAGGGGGGAGAGGAGGCGCTACGCGAGCGCCCTCACGCATCGGAAATCCGGCGCCGTTGCTAGGCACGCTAGCTAGCTCCGTTGCTAGGCTGCGGGCGGACGGACGGCGGCGGACGAAGTAGGCTCGACTAAGAAGTGCATTCGCACTTAAAAGCATAGAGTTTCTCACTAGCTTACCTAGAGTGGAATCTGGCGCTAGCGTCAACGTGGTTCGGCGGAAGCGCTCTACGCCTCCATGAGTGCCGCCATAGTGTGTAGTTCGGCCGAAAGTTCGGCATGGCATGGCCGGCAATGACTTCGTGGCTACGAAAATTGAGTTTTTGTTTAAAAAATTGCTGCCGAAAGTGCCGCTGTCAACAAATTTTGTTTTCTGTAAGGCACTGTGTTCGAGGTCTTATGCTGTAAAACAAATTAGAGGGTTACAAAGAAAAGAAAAATGTAGAAGTCCTGCCTTCGGCTCACGCTGCCAGATACAGCGGGCCGTGTCGGATATATTTTTAAGTTATTAAATTCTTCTAACTGGGTGAGGTTTTCTTTGATTTTTTGTAATATTTAGCTGAAAAAAATTATTTATATTGTCTAAAGCTGCGTTCTTTAGTCTCATTATCGTATGCTACGCGCCTTGGCAGGCGATGCAGTATTACAGATGCGAGAATGATATAATCCCGTTGTATTCATTTGTTTTGTCTAAGCAGGTATAAATTAACGTAGAAGTGAAACCTGTTACCGCAAGTAAGTCTTCAAGTACGCGCGCAAAGCATTATGAAATTGCATGAATGCTTCAAATGCAAATAAATACTGGCTTGTCGAGTTGCTATGTATGTTCCCCAATTGCGCCTGCCAAGACATTGCATGCTTCAAGGAGTAAGTAAACGCAGCGGCGGCGACGAACGATGCGAAAATCGTAACTGAATGTGTGCAGAAAACGGATAGTGTGGGCCAGAGCCTTCTATTTAGAAGGCTCTGGTGTGGGCTAGCGTAGCTTATTTTGTGGCTGTAGTGTGGGTGGCGGCGGCGGCAAGCGGTATACTGGGACCCTCGCTCGCTTTTTGCTGGCCAGAAGCAGCCCACAAGCGAGCGGCAGCCGTGATACAGTGAACTGTACCGACGAGCGACGACGACAGAGTATATTGGCGGCAGAGTATTAATTTTTTTTCGCCTGTCGCTGTCGCGCAGTGCACTCTACTGTTTTACCTTTTGAATTACGTTTTCGGCGTCGCTTGTCGCCGTCACTGCATGTGGTCACCCCTTCATCTTAAGAAACTCGCCGCTAACGCGAGCACATGCGATAAGTGCAAATCACGCTGTTATTTAGACATATCTGTGATAGCCACTGAATGCCAGAAAGTGGCATCCCGATAACGGTAAAGCATACCGAAAACAGAACTAACAAGCACTTCCGAGCCGAGAAGCCTAATCCATAGCCATTTGTACTAGCCACTTGCTGCCAATCCGATTCGCACACTACCCACAATTCCCATGTCGGCGTGCGATCGCAGCGACACTTTCCGCTCTAGGTAATATTGAGAAACTCTATGCTTAAAAGTACTTACCTTCGTGACGGGGCATCAATTCTGCCGCCACTGCAGCGAACTGGTGTCGATTCCGTCACCTAAGCTAAGGCGTGCTCGTACTCGTCGTGACTCGAACATTTTCTAGCTGCCATAACGACGTGGTTTTCGACACACGCTAGCATGGTTGCGCTCAGTGTGGCTCAATGATAACTCGGTGGCCTATCCCCTGACGTCATGTCAGCGTCAGATGCTCATTCACGAATCCGTTTGCTCGCGGGCTTGCTTGCTTAGTCACTCGCCAGATTGCTTGCTTGCTTGCTTGATTAGCCAAAATGTTGGTTTTCGCATTCCGTGCACTTGCTAACCTTCAATCGTCGTTGTTTTGATTGATTGATTGATTGTAGGGTTTAACGCGCCGACGCAACGCAGGCGATGAGGCGCGCCGTAGTGGAGGGCTCCGGATTAATTTTGACCACCTGGGGATCTTTATCGTGCGCCGAAATCTCGTACACACGGGCGTTTTTGCTTTTCGCCTCCATCAGAAAAGCGGCCGCCGCGGCCGGGAATCGAACCCGCGACCTCGTGCTCAGCAGCGCAACGCCTTAGCCACTGAGCCACCGCGGCGGGTCGTCGTTGTTTTCGGTTCGATCGTTGTTCGTTCTTTCCGGTTAGATCGTTGCCTTCGGGTATCATCAGTGCGATAAAAAAAATTAGCACTGGCTTAGCTCGGCTATGCGAATACGTAGCGCGAGCTAATGTTCAGCGGGTTATTCTTAGGTTTACTGGTTGTCTAGGATTAGCTGATTATCATGCTTACTGCTGCTAAAACGATTTCCAATCCAATCCAATCCAGTCCAGTCCCGTCCCGTCCAGTCCAGTCAAGTCCAGTTCAGTTCAGTCACTGCTCCTCGCGCATGCGCAGCACGGCTCTCCAAGAGCCACGCGAAACGGCTATCAATCGGCTCCGGCGCACCGTCAGACTTGGCTACTGCGCGACGGAGGCGCACAGGTGGACACGCACCGGCGTCAGTGCGTCTGCCGCGGCTATGACGTCACTCCTCTGGAATGCGCAGGCCGGCGAACATGCAGACCCAATTCTCTAGATACCCGTACTCCAATTGGATTGGATTTCCAATCCAAAACAATCCACTTTAATCCAATCCAATCCAATCGAACTCTCCTCGCGCTTTCGCAGCACGGCCCTTTAAGGTCCACGCGAAACTGCTCAACCTCGGCCAGTGTACCTTACGCTACAAAAGGTAAAACCAAAAACCTATGCATCGCCCCACGGCACTTGATAAACACTACGTCATTTTTAAGCTGGTTGGATATTGTGCAACGGATCCCGCATCGTGTTTGTGTTATTATTATTATTATTATTATTATTATTATTATTATTATTATTATTATTATTAGTATTAGTATTATTATTATTATTATTATTATTATTATTATTGTTGTTGTTGTTGTTGTTGTTGTTGTTGTTGTTGTTGTTGTTGTTGTTGTATCACATTTATTGATATCAAAACTCATTTGATTTCACTGTATGTGAGGGAAATCATTTTATCGCTACTATGAATATCCTGGTCTTTATCTTTGTGAGGATTTTGAGGCTGATGTAATATGGGCTAATATAAGAGTGTGTCTTCACACGATATTTAATGAGCAAACTCAATTTTAATTTCGATTCAAAGCTTGTTGGCTCTTTCATCAGATTAGATATTAAGTAGCGTTAAACAGTGAGTAGAAACTGGGCCTTGTATGCTGTTAAACAATTTATCTCTATTCTCACACGCCTAATGTTCCGGCCGTTGAATAACTGGACCTCGAGCTCCGCTGTGGTCGCTTGTTTTACAATAAAAACATTCAAGGGCCGGAATTCATCTCTGATGATTGCTTGTAATGTGAAGCATTGTTGGACTTGAAAAAACGGCTTTGAGAATTTCTTTAAATTACTCGTACACACTTAGAAGAATTACTTGCAGTTGCTTGCAACTGTCAAGTATTGTAGAGAAAGAAGTGTTGCGGAAATGGCGGGCTATACGCCGGTTGCATACGATATGCGAAAGCATCAGGTATGAGACACGCGACGAATTTTTCTCTGTTTTGAGTAAACTTTATTGATTCATACCCTGACAGTTATACGCAGTCGTTGTGAAATGACTGTCGACATTAGTTTTCTTTATTTTTTTCTTTTGCTAAATTGCAACGTCGACGAAAATTTCGAGAAAACCCTGCACTCATGCATGCGTTAGATGTTGTTGTCTAATTTATGGTTCATTGCTTGTATCGAGGCTGTCCTTACAAGCGACTAACGCAATCATTGACGCCAGCGGAACCACAGCGCGAAATTTCGAAACCGGTTTTGAGTGATCGGGCATAGCCTGGATGCAGGTGTGATGGTGGGCGTACTGCCACTCCGTGCACGCGTGACGCGGTTTTAGCTCATTCCTTCGTTACTAGGACAGATCAACTAGACGTCGTGTTTTGGTGGTGGTAGCTACATAATGCTGCGCAATATAACCGCTTTAATTTCGATGCTGCTTACAGGGACAACTTTCACTGTTTCGTGATGCCCTCCTTCTGCCTCATGACCTTATCTACACTGACTCCTCCGTCCCAACTTGTGTGAGATTGAGCACTACTGATAACATGACGTGGGTGGCAGAGTGGGTGGACTTGTCCCAACGGGGAAAGCAAAGCCAGGTTCCTTTTACTGAATGAATGGCAGATACTGAATGATAATGAATGGTAGATAATGAATGGCAGCCTACCAATGTACCTGAAGAAGAAAGTGTATGACAGCTACATCTTACCGGTACTCACCTACGGGGCAGAAAGTTGGAGGCTCACTAAGAGGGTTCAACTTAAACTGAGAACGACTCAGCGGGCAATGGAGCGGAAGATGATAGGTGTAACATTAAGGGACAAGAAGAGAGCGGAGTGGGTCAGGGAACAAACGTGTGTTAAGGACATATTAGTAGAAATTAAGAAGAAGAAAAGGACGTGGGCAGGGCATGTAATGCGAAGGCAAGATAACTGTTGGTCATTAAGGGTAACAGAGTGGATCCCTTGAGAAGGCAAGCGTTGCAGGCGGCGGCAGAAAGTTAGTTGAGATCAAGTTTGCGGGGATAAATTGGTCGCAGTTAGCACAGGACCGGGGTAATTGGAGATTAATGAGAGAGGCCTTTGCCCTGCAGTGGGCGTAGATAGGCTGGTGATGATGATGATCTCTACAACACCGCTCTCTGGCTTATATGATAGGCCGAAGAGCGTTTCCACTTTCCCGCCTAGACGCTGTTGTTGTTTCTGCCTTTTCCCCTGGACGTGCGCGCTGCTTTAGCGCTCCATCCACATTTTGACCAGCCGTGGCACGTAGTTAAACCATCGAGGACGCCGGGTTCACGGTTATTTTTTTATAAAACCTCTAGGCGGAAGTCTTCTCCTAACTGGGCACGCGTCCGAGCTCGCCATCAATGCACCTTTAGTATAGCGCGAACGCTTTACTCTAGATCAAAGTTCCCGCACCCGTTTAGATGCTGCCTCATAAAAGAGCCGACACGGCCGCGCTCAACTCTAGAATAGCTTGGAGAGAACGGGTGAGCCTGTTGCCGACAGCCATGGAAGGAAGCGCGCCTTCCCAGGTGCCACTTCCGGGGTTTCGCCGGATGCACCATGAAGGCTGGCTGGGGCTCTTGTCGCGGGGCTTGCGTTGCGTGGTGTAACAGCTCCGCGTGCGCGCCTCGGTGCTTATGCTCGCACTGGCAGTGAGCCAGGCACTGCCGCCGCGTGAGGTAAGAAAGCCGATATATCGGCCCTGGCGTCAGGACGTGCGAGCGGAAGACTCGTCGCCAATGACTCAACCCGACTGAAAAATTGCGGTCGGACAGCGACGTCGTTCCCTCTCGTATGTATATATACAAGCTACCGGTCCCGACTGACAGCTGCTCTCTCGGGGCCCGAGACGGAAGGACTGTCGAAGACTCCACTCATTCGTTTCGGGCCTCGCGACAGAGATCAGCAGGGCTGTGTGAGACGCTCAGAGTCGCATAAACGAAGACGGAGCCTCGGCGCCCTTAGGTATACAGAAGTATCCGGAGTATTTTGGACTGCATCGGGTTCCCTAGCGAGTTGAATGGGCACGGGAGGTTCTGTACACTGAAAGCTTTTTGGCACATCAATATCAACCCAGAAATGCAAGGGTGGCTAACGCTGCAGGGAATAAAATCTATGGCCTGAGTTGCAGTGTCAGAACACCTCAGCCACCGAGCCACGTCGGTATATTATAGCTCATGCAATCAGTTGTTGCCAGATATCGGACTAGGTATATCTTTCGCGCATGAACTCAGTTTTGCTGGATTCCGCTATTTCCGGCGTGATGCTTTCGTGGTTAACGGCCCTGGTAACGAGGTAGTCAGTTGAGTTCAGGTGAGGAGGAGGAGGAGGAATACCATTTATTTTTCTAAGTGAAAGAGGAGGGGGAAAGGAGAGTGGGTGGTGGTCTCAGTCCAGGCCGCCTTCAGGCCCCCCAGCAGCCTTTGCCCGGGAGATCAGGTACTCCTGATCCTCGAGCTGGAAGCTGGTCGGCATGTGCTCCCACTGCTCCAATGTAGGTGATGAAATTGGGTTGGTGTGTTTGACGCACTCCCATACGACGTGATAGGTGGTGTTTGGTGTATTGCATGTTGTGCAGTTGTAGGGAAAAACAGTTGGTGAAATATGACGCAATTTTTTTTTCTATTGAATTCGTGTTGCATCAAAAACACAAGCTGGTTTAGCGAAACGTTCGTCCAAAGTTACGCAACATATCTCGTGGCAGTAAATGATGCAGTGGTTAAATGCCTTTTTGTGAAGCTTTGGCCAAATAGGGTCTTAGTCATTTAGTTAGATCTTTAAGCTACCAGGTGCGTTAGAGGCCAAATGCACCAAGATATCCTCTCGGGCAAATGTATTTTGAACGTGCAGTAGGTGCCACCAAATCAGCTGGGACATGGCTCGTAACAACGTTAAATCCTTCGTTAATCAATTAGAATCGTTTAAAATAACTCAGCGCATTTTCCCCAAGTTTGCGTAATGATGGCCCGTACTGGGGAGAAGAATTCCCATTTCCAAGTTCAGGCCGCCTTCAGGCCCCCCACCAGCCCTCCTTATTTTTCCTTATTTTTAGAATTCCTTATTTTTAGAATTTTTTCTGCAGGTTTCGTAAGAATTCCCTGCAAGTTTCCCTGCATTCATTCTTAGCAGCTGATAGATATTTACGTGGTTTCCTGTCCGGTTTTGGGCGTTAGCCTGAGCCACCTATCGCAGACGCCGTTCAGAGAATAAGAGTTTCGGCGTGAACTATAATTTCTTCTACATCTGCCGCTCAGCAGCACTTGACTATGCATTTAGATTGATTTGATTGATTGTGGGGGACTATGCATTTCCCGTTTTGTACCAAACGGCATGCTTAGTTTTCATGCTAAATTTTTAAGTTAAAATGGCCCGTATGAACAATAAGAAGATATTGTTGGGTAATTGAGGTAATTTTAGTTCCGTGCCGGTACTGCTAGCGCCATCTCTTGTTTGCAGCTCGCGGACTAAGGCGTACACGAAACACTTTTTTCTATATTGCGCATACAGACTTGAGAATAGGCTTCAGCCCTTCAGACGCAGCCACTTCACGCTTTGGAAGGTTTTTCTCATGGAGCATTCTTCCCTCTGTGCTTCCTCCGGTTTTGTAAACTGGATTAGGAGCAGTCTTGGATGCTTGTGACTTAAGCGAATACGACGGCGGATATTTTAGAACGTTTTAAAAGAAAACAAGGAATCAATGATGCGGGGTCCGGTTTACTGACGATATTTTTTTTCTTTTTACTCTACGACTCTTAAAATTCCCTGCATCTAATAAAGATCCCCTTTTTTTTTCATTTTGGCCAAAATACAGCCTAAAACTCCCTGAAAAAGGTAAAATTCCCCGCACGGAGCATCACTGAGATTGCGCGCGTGCCAAAAGGTGCCTGAGTGGCTGGCCGGCCGGCCGGCCGCTCGTTGGCCGGCTGCGACATTTCCGTGTGGCTGTAATGGCCGCGTGTCTCCCTATTTCGGTTTCAAAATAGCCGATTTTTGTGCGCCAAGCATGCGCTAATTTCAGTTTTTTTTTTTTTGTACCTTACAGTCTCTTTGGTCTGGCTATACAAAACTAGATTTTTCAAAAGGTGAAATTTTCACTTTAATACCTCCTGAGTTCCTGGTCAGAACATTTTAACTCCAGCAACCATTCAGTAAGCCAGATTCTAATTCACTTCTAAAAGGGCATACAAGACCGTAAAAGGCTGAGTTCCTGCAATAATTACTTTAAGCCTTATTAAGCTGGACCTTTAGAGCCACGCCCCATCAAGTTACTGGTGCTTTAAATCTCATGAACAACTGAAAAATCAGAAAAACTTGTAAATACGCCAAATTTCCCGTCCCATGCGAAATATGAAGGCAGTTTCTTATTGTAATTAAACAACCAGCACAAGATTGCGCCAAATTGTCACTTGACAATACAAACAAAACGTTAGGCAAAAAAAAAAACCCTCAGCCGTTCCACTATGTAAAGGTCAAGGACCAGTTTAGCACACGACAGAGAGAAGACACATAATTTTGCACAAAGGTGCGAACTAATTAATGATTGACTCCCTATCTAATGATGGACAGTAAATAAAACTCATCGTAATAAAAGTTGTATTGGCGGACAATTTTCATACAATTTGTGTTGGGAAAGCTTTGATAAAACCAAAGGTAAAGACGTTGCTGAGCATTAGAAATAAAGTTGGCTTTGCCGCAAGGCGTTTTTGCTCGCGTACCGGCTAAACGCCTGGAGCTGCAGCCGTGTAAAGCTTCACTTTAAGCATGACGGGCTCATCAGGCGTGCAGGGGTGAATCGAACTGATAACGTTGGGGTGAACAAATGCGGGCTGGGCACAATTGTAAATAATTTTCTTTTTTTTTTCTTATTATCAAACACCTCAGTGCTCAGTGGCGAGATGTTTGCAGCGAATGACTTTACTCATTGGCACGTGTTTATGAGTCAAATTTTTTATACGTACCGCGTTCCGAGGCCCGTCGTCCGCTACTCATGAGGGGAACCTATACTCCCACTTCTGTATTTCCACCTAGACAACCGCGCGAATAAAACGCAATAACTCTCTATAGACGTCCATTTTTCACACCCGAGCCCTTCTGTGGACACATTAGAACTTCGTTGTAGAAAAGTCGCCATGAGAAACGGAAGCGGGGAGCATCCTGCCAGCTGCGCATCTCGAAGCGAAAAGCAACCGGACCTGGAGGTTCAAATGCTCGCCCTACACGCCAGATGGCGAGCGCGAACTGAATCGCGAACAAGACTAAAGAGTAGCACGTTCAGTGCGGGGGTGTAACCACCGCCACGACGCGCACTCTCCCTTCCTTTTTCCGGCTGCGTGCGCTATCGCTTCTATTTGTTCGACACAGGAATAAACGGCCAGTCGATAGTATAATCGTTACTCATCACGTGTCTTGCCTTTGGTAATTTTGTCATACGAAAGCCAGCCACGTATTTTTTAACACGAGTACCCGAATTCACGCAACTTCATGCTACCTTCAAGCCGCCGCTGACGGGAATGCGATCGTCTCTAGCCGCCCTCTTGTGGCGACGCTTTTCCAATACATCGACTGTCCGCCACCTCATAATTCATGTTCTCCTTTCCATGCTGTTGACTGCATCACAATATTTACGCCGGTATCGATCGAGCTTGTAAGCTATGAATAGGGCAGTCGCGGACCCGTAGTTTTTATCCATGGTGTACAGGCCATGCTCCTATCGAGCTGTTGTGCGCGCTTAGCTCCTCCGGCCTCCACTTATCGAGCTGGTTTCGAGCTTGCTTTTTAGCATTTTGTCCCCTTTCGAAGGTAGCTCCATGAAGGGGAAGTGGAAAAAATAGGCTTCTTTTGGCATGCCTCTGCTAGTTTATTCCAACAGGATCAAGCGCCAAAGTTCGGGGGCGAATTATTTACCTTGATGCTTTGGTATCTGTCATGAAACGGCCTGCCTCTCGAACTCAAAAGCAATCTCTGTAAAAAAAAAATAATAACCCTCAAGCTTTGCCTTTTTATCACTTCACCGAGAAGAATTTTGATTTATTGCGGGGTTTAACCAGCCGAAGCTACACCTGGGGTATGAGGCGCGCTGGTAGTGAAGTTCTCCGGCCTAATTATGACCTCCTGGGAATCTTAAACGGGCGCCGAAATCTCAACACATGGACGTTTTCGCTTCCCGCCTACAACAGAAAGGCAGTCACCACCCCCGGGATCAAACCCGCGTTCTGGGGCAATGCAGCACAACGCCTTAGCCACTGACCCATCGCGGCGTGTCGAGAAGCTATACCGCTCGTTGGCACATAAAATAATATCAGGATATTACTGAGTCCAATGGGCGTCTGTACTACTTTGTGGCATGCCGTATGGGGCAGTAGGAGGGTTTATACCCATCCCCTGGTTTAGACCACCTGGAGTTCTTTAACGTGCCTCGCAGTGTCGTACACGTTCATTCTTTTGTGAAGAAAAATTTGACATCCACCTCAATTTAGGGGATGTCCCCTAAATCTGGTCTATTAACACCTCTCCATAACTTCGAGTTGTCGATCAATTCGCTCTCGCGCTACAAACGGCTAGCCTCGTGGTTAGCTCAGTTGGTAGAGCGACTGCCCTAGATAAGCGGTGGTCCCAGGTTCGAATTCTGGTCCAGGACGAATTTTTCTTCCCCTACGAAGTTTCTGAGGAAGCTGTACCGCTTTCCTTTGTATCCGTACGGCTACATTGAGGTGGATGTCAAATTTTCCTTCACAGAAACTTACTGCACTTTGGGGATTTCCCCTAAATCTGGTATGTTATTGTTTTGTACCTCGCCCTCGTGAGAGATACAGCCATCATGCCCTGCAGACAAACCCACCGACTTGTGCGTCATAGCTGAATGCCTCACTCAGGGAGACTGGTCCGCTCCGTGCCGATCGTCCGCACGTGCGCAGCGATGCGTTCGATTCTTCCACCTAGCAGTTCCCCTTTACTCGGATAATATAGTGATGATGTAAGAAAAGTTTTGGATTCGTGGTACAGTAAAATAGGTACAACGAAAAGGAGATAAAGACCCCGGGTAGAAAAATTCCGCTCCTGATTGCCCCTGTTCCCGCCAAACACGTCAAATTAGGAATCCAGCACGTGCCTCCCGAGCTACGTGAAACACCATAGTAGTGACGGCACCTTGTTAGCCTTAACAGGCCGAAGACCCCTGCCCCTGCAGCTCACTGTCAAATCAAATTGATTTTTTTTTTTGTTGCCGTTGTATCTCGAGTTGATTAGTTTCGCAACTTACGATTTGAATGTGCCATTGTTCCCGACGGCCTCAAAGCAAAAGAAACGTGCACGTGGGCACGAAGCCCAGCCGCAGTCGCGATTGAAGCAGATGCATCAAAGACTTAAGGCGAGCCTTATTACCGAGGAAAGAAAAAACAAAAAATCCTGGGAAACTAACGAGGAGTTTTAGCAAGCATTGGGCAAGGCCGACAGGGCGCCATCTTTTTTGTGTGTGAACGCCAACATCGCCTACACTTGCTTGAAATGTCGGGCTCGTTAAAGTTGCTTTAGATTCGTGGAAACTCTGCCCTGGAAAAGAGACTACGTGTTGTTCGTTCTATAATAGTCCTATTTGTACCTGCTCGAGACTTTAAAGTTTGCACAAAATGAGTTACGCCAGAGCCTGTCAGTCGTTGCCCTCAGAATATAGGAATCTTTAAAAAAGGGGTAAGGGGAGGGGAGAAACAGCTTTTTATTTTAATTGCGAAATTACTAGCCTATCAAACTGAATTTCGCTCTTATCGGTGTGCACCTCCGTCTAAGTCAATGCACAAGTTAACGTGCCAGCGATACGGACACTGGCAGCCCATGCAAGCTCCCAGAGCCTGTATCTAGAAAACCGTCACTGTCCCAACTGTGGCAAAAAGCACAAGTCCACGTTGGCACACTGCAAAGCTCTTCAAGGGAAAATGGTCATTTACAAGCTCAAGAGCGTCAACAACACTGACTACAAGTCCGTGAAGCTGCCCAGAAGAACATCGTGAGAGCACGTCTGTTGTTGCTAGGGCACATGCTCGTAAAAGAGTTACCCGCATCAGGCAAACAAAAACATAGTCTGAGTCTCCTTGTGTAGACATGGACACGAATTTCCCACCCCTGACAGGGGCAGCATATTCTCAATAACCGACACCGACACCGGTACCTATGTCCGCATCCGCACCTGCCGCCGCCAACTCGCGTTCCTACCCTACGGCGAAGCGGCAGCGTGAATTCCCGCCAGCAACCCACTCCGCAAATCTCTGTTGTTATATCCTCACCCGTGGACACCCAATGTGACTTCTTTGCCCTCTTTTCTTCCACTGTGGCTTAAGCCATCTTGACAATCCTGTTCTTTACCGCACTACTTCTATATCCACGCGGCGGTAACATGTAAAAAATGGGAAACAAGTCAATTGTTTTTCAGTGAACGCTTGGGGACTACGCTAGCGCCTTCCCGACTTCGTCACATAGTGCATACGCCTCGCATCCCCGTAACTACCACTTCAGAATCCTGGCCACTTGAAAATATTAAGTTTTCTGGCTACACGTTACTTCGCTCATCTATTGGCGTGGCACTCATAACAGCCCTCCTCACCGTCAAAAAAGGCCAAATGACAGCAGCTTTTACAGCGCAGTTTTCCTCCAGATGCATCTAAGGAGTACGTGCCCGTGACTGTGAACCCCACGGGCCTGCCAATCGCGGTTATCGCTACATACATTCCCCTTCGTGCAGGTATAAACATTTTCCACGCCTCCACAACATCCTTCGAGCTACGCAGCCTCCACGTATCCTGACTGTAGATTTTAATGCGTCCCACACGTCTTGGGGCAGCCTTAAAACGACAGTGAAAGGGAAGCATCGGCCTCTTTGATGTTGGGAATAAGATGGCGCTAATAAAACCCAGTAAACTCACCTTCTACCGTGGCAAAACGTCGAGTGCTTTCGACGTTGCCATTGTTTCCTCTCAGTTGCTTGTTGCTCATGTTGCAGTGGCGGATGTTTCATCCACCAAATGTGGATCCTGTCAATCCGCGCAAAATCACCGCTAGGCTAGGACACAAAACGTCGTCGAGGAATAAAGAACTGACCACCCTGCACACTGCACTACAACACATCCCAACTGCACCGGCTCTTTGTTTCAGCATCCTTCACCGACTCTGGCTCATCCCGTCTGTACCTAATTATACTTCTGAATACAGCAGCTGTCTACTGAAATGAATCACCTGCACGCGCAGCCATTAAGTAACAATCTTGTTATTTTCCTACAGTGGCTTCCAGCTCGCGGTGGTGTGGATGTCAACGATAAAACCGACCGAGATTCTGCTTCCGCTCGTCGAGACTCCATAACTACCCCAGTGCCTTTCACATGACCAGATCATGCGACTCTTGCTTCTTCGGTTGAGGGGAGCTTTCAGAGTCCGCTCTAGAATGACCCCAGCAAATCCGACATGACGCTGCCCAGAGTCGACCCAGACTGCGGATTACGGATGCCGAACGGCCGGTGCAAGCACGATGACGCGTCCTGCATGGGACCAAACTCAATGTGGCCTACATAAAACTTTTTTTTTGTGCTTCGGCAGACTTCCCTCTTCCATTGCCCAACCTGCACAGTTCACAAGGACTCAAAGCCACTCTCTGCGCGTCTTCTCGTTACAAAGTAAAACGAAACATATATTTCTTTGGGTTTGCCCCAGTGCACCCCGATCTGTTTAGAAAAGCATCTCTGCCCATGGGCGACTTCGGAACAGCATGTCGCGCGACAAAGGCGTTGTTAGTATTTGTTCCGAACAGTGGATTGCACAGTACACAGTGAATACCCGGTCACATGATGGTTTCAAGTGAGTGAGTGAGTGAGTGAGTGAGTGAGTGAGTGAGTGAGTGAGTGAGTGAGTGAGTGAGTGAGTGAGTGAGTGAGTGAGTGAGTGAGTGAGTGAGTGAGTGAGTGAGTGAGTGAGTGAATGAGTGAGTGAGTGAGTGAGTGAGTGAGTGAGTGAGTGAGTGAGTGAGTGAGTGAGTGAGTGAGTGAGTGAGTACACAGTGAATACCCGGTCACATGATGGTTTCAAGTGAGTGAGTGAGTGAGTGAGTGAGTGAGTGAGTGAGTGAGTGAGTGAGTGAGTGAGTGAGTGAGTGAGTGAGTGAGTGAGTGAGTGAGCCTTTCATATGTCACCTTCACCGCCATCTGGCGTAGAAAGTCGGGCGGCTTGTGTGGCTGACCCCTCGCCAGTTCACGGAAGAGTTCACTGCCTCAAGATAGGTAGTGAAAAGAAAGAAAGAACGCTACCTCGGCCGACGTCAGACTTGTGTTTTCTCGCTTGCGACGCCGATGCCTCATCGGCTATGCCACACGGGCTCGTTGTTCATTGTGGCCAAAGCGTTGGATGGGATCTGTGCGCAGCGCGCATTGCTGCCGGCGCTGCCGCCTCACCTTGCGCGCAATGACGTACGCTCGAATAAGTGCGAAATGAATGTATAAAATCAGTAAGGGTCGTCGACTGAAATGTCTAAACGGATTTGTCGTGTTAGACCCATGACTTCGCACACAATACATATCCACATGAAAAATTGGTAAAAAAAAGAGCATAGCCGGTATTTGTAAGGACATTTGCGCTTAAACCAAAATATCCCACGCACAAGCGCAAAAGTTATCGCAGCTGCAAAGCATTTAATTAGCGGCAGATCCAACAACGGCTTCGCGCTGCTTAGCTTGAAATAAAATGTGTGCATTTCACATAAAATGGAGTGTTTCCATTTTTTTTTTTACTTTATTTGGAGCTGCTAAAGGCGAGCGTAGGTGATTGCCACTATGGTTTAACGTGTCGTACACCGCTGGCTTCTGATATCCTAATCAGACGCAAGAAGCGCTGAAGATATATTTGTTCAGCACTCCGCTGAAGTCCTCATGCATATTCTTAATTAAAAAGAAATAATGAGAGCACAGAGTTAGAAATTGTGTACGGCATAGCGTTTTGCATGGCCAGTGGTTTCGTTCACTCAGTTCCGCACACGGTGCACGCACGTTCACACATACGCATACAGGCAGCATAACTAAAAAAAAAATATTTTCTACACGGGAACCGTACCAAGTTCTACTCAAGATAATCCTTGGTCCTTGCAAGACGTGGCTGCGAAAAATGCTGCAGTGAACGCGGTGTCCCGGGCCTCCTTTCAGCTATGGGGAAAATAAGTTGTCCCCAAGGAAAGAAAACAAGAAGGGAAAGAAACCGCGTTGTTTACTAGGTCGGATGTGAATCCCACGCCAGTGTATATGGTATACCCCTCTCCCGTTGAAATACCACGGCTCAGGTGGGCCAGTGGTCCGATAAAAATTTAAACAGCATAGCGCAGCGACACAGTCGCTTCCGGGAGGGACCATGGCGTAGGAGCTAATGCACTTGGCGGATATACGCCTCCGGGGCTTGCGCACTTACAGCCTTCGAAAACACGGGAATCGTGCCCGGCTTTTGCGCTCGCATTTGTCGAGAAATTCTGGAGTTTTTCTGGGTTTCCAGTAGAAAGGGGGATAAATGGTTAGGCGGCGCTTCGTTAGCCTTCCCAGAAAAGGGATGTTTATTTCGAGCCCGGCGTGGCTTTCTTTGTGGATGCGAGCAGCACAATAAGTGAATATGCGTTTCTCCGCATACACATGCGCTGCTTGCACACTAGTGTAAAGGAAGAGCAGGATTATGCTTATGTCTGGCACGTGTCGATCCTTTGTACCCCTTCTTTCTTAAACTGCCTAATAGGCCTCTATATTTTCACAAGGAACTGGCAAAACTTTCAGCTTCAGTTACTGGCGCCGCAAGCTTTTGTAATGCAAATTTCGACGCCAGAAACGTAATATAGTGGGCGTGGGAGTGCATGCCTATCAGCGTAATGAGTACCGAGACTGCGGACGAGGCGTGATAAGGGGCTGCGGATAATTACGGATTATGTTCAATTTTTCATTGTGAATTTAAATCATGTACAGTCTTCATCGAAGGTTCCATGCCGCTTCTAAAGTGCCTATAGGTCATGAATAATTCAAAGCAGGCGTCTGAATCTCGAGTGCAATTGAAATATTTTAGACCAGGATGCTGGGGGCATCCCTGTCTTGAAATGTTTCAAGGGCACTCTGGGTTTTAAATATTTGAGGCCTACCCATTTAAGACGTGGCCTAGAAACTTTCGGCTGAGTTTGTACACCTGGAATTATATTAAAAGCACAGCTATTTAGGCCGACACAAGTACGTCCAGCGTAGACAGAAAACCCCGAGCGCACGGGAGTGCGTGCCTCGCGGCGACCGCCCGGCGTCGTGCAGGCTTGCGCGTGGGCTCACGCCACGTGAGGGGCTCCCGCCTTCGTCGTCGTGGTCGTGTAGCGAACGGTGCGCCGTGGGTCCGCCGCGCCGAAGACGATTACGAAGAATCTGTCAAGCCATCCCTTCCCAATCCATACGTGGAGACGGCCATTGAACCAGCTGACGAAGAAAAGAAGGTCTACCGAGGGGAGGGCGCTCTACAAGAGGATTTGCCCTACCCGGCTGTGCCGTCGGAAGACGATGACGAAAGGAATGGCGACGATTGCCACTGAATAAAAGACTGTTCATTCTTTAATGGTCTTTGCTTTACACTGCCGTTCAAAACGGCTTTGGACATGCTGGGGTCTGGCTGCTTCCTCTCTACTTTGGTCCGCTGTCAGCGCGGGGAGAAGCTGGGTCGACCCCCAGCTCTGCTGTTCCGCCAGCCTTGCACCACCAGTGCAAGCTGGGCCAATTTTTTGCACCCTCGAAATGAGGTCGTCCATGGCGAAAATATCTGAAGAAGGACGCCTTACAGCGCCGCAATAAGAGAAAAAGCGGCAGCTGGCAACTTAATAAATATCAATCAATTATTATAAAGTTAATTATCGTGACTAGGTACAAGGCAACAGAACTTTGGACTTGAAGAAAATAAACGACAAAAAAACAAGCTTTTCAGCGTGCACGGTAAAAGACGCAATGAAACATGAAACAAACTTTAATTATTCAACAAAAAGAACGTAACTCCATTGTACAGGTTGATGGCAACATTTCTCACTATAGACGAAGGTGTAAAGTAAGTGCCACAATCATTAATACGGACAGCATACAATTCAACAGCGAGACAACCTCCGATGCAAACAGCAAAATTCAATTCAATTCAATTTAATTTATTTCTACCTTTACAAGCACCGGGCTCCGGAAGAAAAGGCTAATCGGAGCGTCACAAGCCGCCGGCCCCTACATAGTTCGAAAAATAGCAGTGGTCGTCTACTACGATAGAAAAATTCGTTTCTTCCGACGAAATTCAATGGATTAAATATGCCATATCGTTTTATAGGGTATAACAAGAGCGAGACGTTTCTTCGCAATCGTGTCAACTGAACAAATGGAATGAGCTGGTGAAAGTACCGACATTCGCAAAATAAAATTTTAATCGCTTCCGCGTCAATGATGATAATGACGACCATTATGAATATTGTAATATAAATAGCAATAATACGACTTTACAAAGGTTCACTGAAAGAATAGACCTAACGGGTTCGCCTAAGCTGTCAGGTGGCTTGTAGAGCGAAGCCAAATGATCATATGCATTGCATAAAATTGTTCGTTTGGAAGATGGGTAATTACAACAACAATGAACGCAAATATACCCACCAAATGGGTAAAAACGTAGTAAAGTATGTATTATTTTATGTTTGCTGCATCCCCCAGAATAATTCAATTGGGAAAGTAAAAAATGCATCAAAATTTTAAAAATCTACAAACCCAACTCCTATCGCCAAAGACACTGGGGATGCAAAAACCCTACACGAATCAATTTTTTAAGGCGAAAGCCTTACACCTGTTTAAGAGGGCTGTGATTTAACGGGTTGGTGAGCGTTCATGATTGAAAATCAAAGCGGAAAAAATAAAAATTGTGGTTGATTCCTGTGTCATCGAATCAGTAAAACACGAAAGTGAAATGTGCAGCGAAATCTGCAGCTGAGCACGATTTGCGGGTCGGCGGCTGTCTTGTGGTTGTGCTTGGCGAGCGACGTCCTGCTGGCGGGTCGCTTCGGCAAAGGCGAACTGGCGTCATTTCCGTGACAGTTAAGACGTCACTGAAACCTTGGGGTATCACGGCATAAAACACTTTCCTGTTAATATATAAAACCTTAAAATGAACAACCCTAATTATAACACACTCAATAATATTAAAGGTTGCTGCCCCGCAAGAAGACCCTGTGTGGAGGGGTACACCCTTTACAGGCAGCTTGCGTCGTTGTACTGGCGTCACTTCGGGGACGGATATGACGTCAGCGAAATCTTCGTGTATCCGGGAATAAAACACTTTCGTGTTAAAAAACACAACACAAAAAGGGAACGAGAAATAGACAGGACACCGCTGTCCTGTCTATTTCTCGTTCCCTTTTCGTGTTGTGTTTTTTTCCGCGCTGATTTTCAATCTTGAACGTTACATCTGTTTGTTTCGAGGAACGCGTGAGCAGTAAAAAAACGATAAAGACGTCATAAGTCATCATACCCTGCAGCTAAGCGTCTCCAGAAAGCCGACATCCCCCTCGTGAGGGACACGGTCAAATGCAGGGCATTTAGAAAATCAGTTCTTATTTTTCCTTTCGGATCATGCCTTGGTTTGCACACGCACAGGGCACGACCAGTGACGCGAATGATTTCCCGCCGAGGGAGATACGGTTATCGCTTATCTAAACGTGTTTCTGCTGCTCACGCTCCGGTCGGGCTGAGCGGACCGCTGGAAGCGAGCGCACTGTCAAACACGCGAGGAGCAGCGGAGAGCAGGCGAGGAGGAGTGGGGGAGAGGGTGCACCTGGAACGGCTGTTGCGGACGCCGAGGCACGCTAACGCCGACAACGCCGGGTGACATCGTGAGTTAAAGAAATGCTCTGCATTTAAAAATGGTCGTGGAGTACACATAATCGCGCAGAAAATCAGAGCTCAAGGCATGAGCCGGGGAAGGCAAACAACACTGCGGGAGGAGGGCTCTGAGAAAGGGCGACTCATCGCGCCGTAAAAGGGAACAGCCGCATCGGAGGAGGGTATGGCGCTGCCGCACGCGCAATAAGAGCCGCCTAGCGAGGCGAAGGTACCGCCGAGGGCGAGCAGATGGCCTCTGGCGCTGACGAGCGAGGGGAACGAGTTTCGGAGGGAAGGGGGGGGGCGCTGTCTAAGTTGCTGGTCAAGTGGTGACGGATGTGGCCAAAGAGTTCGCCACAAAGTTAAACAATAGATCGACAGAAAGTGCAACTAGGATTTCGCCTTGCCATTCTGAGGAAGAGTTCAGCAGCACCCCCGTTAATTTTTAGATGAAGCAGCTGAGAGATGAGGGTGCAATCAAAGATTTATTTCAGGCAGGTACAATTAATACTATAATAATCGTTAAGAAAATACAAAAAAACAAAAATACATTGCAAATTAACAGTGATTTTTGAAAACACGTAGGAAAAGATATAAAACACTTTTTATCTTAAGCTTGCTTGGTAAATAATAGCATCAGAGGGGTTGTTATAAGTGTAAAGCCCTCAAATTCTGGGATATTGAAAGTCAAAGAAATGAGCTGTGATGGTGCCAGAACGCCTCCCACGATTGGAACCACGTAATAAGTTAACCATGTAAAAAAGAGGAGGAACTTGAAGAGCCGACCGCCCCTTCCCCTTTCCCTTGAGGTTTAAAAAATATTACCCAAAACAAAAACCTATACTGCATAGCAGCATTCCTCTTGTGCAATGTGAGAACGCACGTGACCCACGCACGACAGTGCCCCTATTTTCAACGTCTATGCCCACAGCAAGCCTTTGTAAGAGTTGAAAGTTACGCAGCAACTTTGCTCTTGCTCCCGTATCTTTGAAGCTTTTACTACATAAATTCCTGTTTAGATCAAAGTTATGATATGCATTATCGATTTGGGGCCCTTATATACTGGTGTTGTCTTCATCTTTGTAAGCCATTCAGAAACGCGCGGCTAGATTAATTGTCACAAACTACTCGCGAACCGCTAGCATTTCGTCAATTTAATCGTCTCTCACTGTCCTTGCTATTTCAAGAAAAATTGCGCTTTTGTACCTTATTCATACGATTTATTTTACAAACCCTATTTTAAAACAGGATCTCATTTCTGCTCCCGCCCACAACTCGGCACGTAATGACCACTGGTACAAAGCAGGGGTTCCCAACTCTTAATTTTATTCGTTCATGCCCACGACCTGCGACGACTGGAACCACCTCCCTGCCTCCATCGGCAGCATTCCGGATCCACCATCGTTCAAAATGGCCATATCTATAACGGCTGTATGTTTTACATATCGTCACCTACTCCTCGCTGTAACGCCTACGGGCTTTGGGGGCATTATAATAAATAAATAAATAAATAAATAAATAAATAAATAAATAAATGAGTAAGTAAATAAATAAATAAATAAATAAATAAATAAATAAATAAATAAATAAATAAATAAATAAATTGGAAACTTTTAATTTCACCGGAGATACTGTTGAAGCGCTCTGCCGTATCATAGTGCTCGGCCCACGATACATATTGCTGTTTAGTCAGTGCGAAGGAAGAAAAGAGCATATGCTGGAAAATTTCAATTGTCTTCTTAAATGGACCAACCCCTGTGACAGCCTAATCGCTCCCAGAAGCCACGTGACTGGCTGCACCAACCCGTCAAGACGGACGTCATTATTCAGTGCGGTGACGCGTGAATGGCGCGACCATTGTGTACAACTCGTGACTCAGACGCGTATTCGGTTAGGCAACAACGAAGCACAACGAGTGCACCTTGTTGCAAAGTCCACGCGCAGCTCAAGTTCTTTGCGACTCAACGCTGTTCTTTTTCTGTTTTTGTTTCCGTTTGTCGCGTTCAGTTTGCGCAAAAGACGTGAATCTAGCGAACAAGAAACAAAAGACAACGCTCTCAACAACTACCGAAGTATGGTTCAAATGCACCAGAACTAAGAAAACGACGGGGAAATCAAGCGAAAGACGTTGGTAAAGAAACCAGAGGGAGAGCAAAAAGGGATACGGGCGGAACGGGCACTCATTGTGTCTCCGATGGCGTCCTTCGTGCCAGCACGCGTCCGAGCTGGTTTTCCAATGAGGCGAGCGAGGCTGGCGTTTTGTTCTCATTGTTCAGAGTCATTGGCGGAGCAACAGAGAGGCCCCGCGCGTGAACGCCGCAACTGCAGGCGCACGCAAGTGCGTGACTTCGTTTCGTTGTCGTCTCCTTGGAGCCGCGAAGGTCGCACTTGCCATGCGCCCGGCCGCCGGACGAACAATTTGCCAAATGAGCCCTGAAACATAGCGCCCAGAGCTCTTCGTATACCTGAGGCCTCCGCCTTCTTCCAAGAATTGCCGTACGGATGCCAGGCGCGCCACTCGTGTCACCATGTGCGCCGAGCGCGGAACAAGAGAATTACCGCAGAAAGGAAACGGGAGGCGAAGTGGTTGGTGAAACAAATTGTGACACTCACGCAACCATTCATCAGCCTCACCTTTTCACCGATACTGAGAACATGGGCAGATGAAAAAAATAAAAGGGTGTGGGGGAGGCCATTGTATCTACCAGTCCCGCTCCTTCCGCTCTTCGCCAATGTTATTTCAATGCCTCAAGACCTATTCCTAGGTACAGCGCAAACAACACAAGACCAAAAGAAGAAGAGGTCACAAACACAACGCTGACTAACAACTGATTTTTATCGCTAATGCCAGTGGTTTTTATCAACACATAGGCAAAAAAAAAACAACAAAACGGAAAAATCAGTAAACACTAATTTAGCACGGGACAACTTGAGAGGGCGTGAGCGCCGCGGGATAAAGACTTGGCATTTTCTTTACGCGTTGATCTACTTACGGGACAAGTAGGTTAACGCGTAATCTGCCCGCATGCCATCCAGGGCAGTTTTGAGGCACAAACGCAGCGCCTTTTGGCCTCCGGGTACCCATAGTGGGTTCTGGCAGCTGTTGCTGAGTCGATGTTAAAAGAGCAAAAGAAGAAAGAAAAGAAACAGGACCAGCTTGAGTCCACCTTTTAAAAGAAAGAGCCCATTGCAGTAGTATCATACATGCACAGAGTTGCTGATGGCCTGAAAAAAGTAGGGAGGGGCGGAAATGTGAAAGTGGTGTTTTCAGCCCCCCTGAAACTTTCGCGAATGTTCCGAAAAGTAAACTCGGGCTTAAATGGACCCTGCAACACTTACCATCGACTACTCGGAATGTATTTTGGGGTAAAGTCTATTATTGTCCCAGCAATATCCTCCCGCAAGAATTATGAAAATCCGTTCACTATCACCGAAACTACGCGCGATGAAAAATCGCGCATAAATGTTCCCTCTCAACTCAACCGCGGACAACGCGACGAAAGCTGCGCGCTCTCTCCCGGAGAGGGGGGCGGCGCGCGGCGTTCTGTTCGGTGGCCTTCGATATGTCACAGGCCGGGGAATTTCGTCCTTTCCCCGCAACGTGGACGGGTCTATTTCCGGTCTGGTGCCACAAAAAAGCAGGCATGGTGGCCTGCTCGCAAGCAAGCGCTCAGGCTGGTAGGGCGTTTTTGGAGCAATAAACGTTTGTTGTCGAGTGGGCTCGTTGAAAGTGGAATATTTAGTTCGTCACTCAAACTCCGCGCGCACTCAAAACAAAAGAAACACCAAAAGCATGCGGACAGGTTCAGACATAGAAGAGGTTCATACACAGCGCCGACGACGGTTGATCGTCACAGGAAATGCCAGAATTTAGCCGCGAAGTTAACCAGCGACAGCCAATAGGACAGCCAGGACAGCCATGGCCCGATTGACGTCGCAGAGGCCATGCCAGGGGTGCATAATGAGGAGAATTGAAGAGAGAACGGTTGGTTTTTCCGCGTCTTTCACGGCGATTTGCGCGCTTACCGCTTCACGTGCGCGTGTAATATTTGGCTCGGGTGTTCCTGGAAGTCTAATCTAAACGTCGCGCAGGTTTACTTGCACTGCACGAAGAGTGTTGCAGGGTCCCTTTAACAACGCGTAACAAGTCTACAACGAAGCACCACAACGAGTTTGTTGCCTGCGCTGTGTTGCGACCGGGCGGGGGCACCCGATCCTTTCTCCGTGGCCTCCAACATACGATGAGTAGCGTGTGGGAAGCGAGCGGCCAGCCGGTGTTGCAGCCGTGAAGAAGTCCAGAGCAGTAGGGTAACGTAACTGTTTACTTCATAGCGAGAGGTGAGCCGAAGCCAAAAAACATACAATGCCCCGACGGGCGAGGTTACAATACAGGACAGGAGCAGAGCGACCGCATGGATTCGCTGCTCAGACAGGAATGAATATCAGCGTTTGCGCTGCTTCTTTTATACCCAAAAAACGCCCCCAAGAGTAACACGCCACGAAATCACAGACACACACACGTGTTCATAGTTCGCGAGTCATGGCTTCGCCCCTCGTGGCGTCCGAGAGAGGGGAGAGAGTGTCCTTGAAAGGTGCCGGGGTCGCGCTATCAACTCTGATCGCGCTGATAGGAAACGTCTAAGCCGGGAAGGTCAAGGCAGGTGCCTGAAGGGTGTGGCGCTGGCAGCTGCCGGAAGCACGTGCAAAGCGAGGTGATTGACCCGGCATGTCGAGACACGAAAGTACGATTCACCGACACGTGGGCGCACATGGTCGATTCCCACGTGGTCGCTGATGCGGAAAAACACGTGTTGCTGGGTGATTCGTAACAGCTGAAAAAGTCGTTAATTCTGTGCCTCTTTCGTGCGGCAAGCATTACGTCGTCCAAACTGGCCGATATTTGAATGACGGACTGAGGGAGCACCACTACAACGTTTCAAAAACGTTCAGTGGTAATCTCGCGCAGCATTGTCGCGATTGCGATAGCAAATGCCAGCCGCTCCTGGCCCAGAGCGTTGTGATAGGGAAGCACGACAACCATATCGTGGGAGAAATCTTAGAGGCCACAGAAATAAAAAATGAAAAAGTTAGGCGACCAATGCGTAAGCACCCCTTCTATTGCCCTCTCAGACAAGGAGTGTCGATTCTTGGCGCAGAAAACCCCACCCTGCTAATCAATGCTTGGTTTCCATACTGCCCTTCTGCATTTTAAAAGGGATTGTCTATTGCACTGATTCTACTTCTTGTCCAGTAAGTAGATTAACGCGTAAAGAAAATGCCGAGTCCTTACCACGCGGCGCTCACGGCCTCTCAGGTGTTCACGTGCTAAATTGATGATTGATTGTAGGGTTTAACGCGCCGACGCAGCGCAGGCGATGAGGCGCGCCGTAGTGGAGGGCTCCGGATTAATTTTGACCACCTGGGGATCTTTAACGTGCGCCGAAATCTCGTACACACGGGCGTTTTTGCTTTTCGCCTCCATCAGAAAAGCGGCCGCCGCGGCCGGGAATCGAACCCGCGACCTCGTGCTCAGCAGCGCAACGCCTTAGCCACTGAGCCACCGCGGCGGGTTTCACGAGCTAAATTAGTGTTTCCTTATTTTTTTCTTCTTATTTTTCCTTTTTGTTGTTTTTTTTTTGCCTATGTGTGTATAAAAACCACTGACATAAGCAATAAAAATCAGTTGTTAGCGTTGTGTTTGTGACCTCTTTTTGTCCCGTGTTGTTTGCGCTGTAACTAGGCATAATGAACCAACTAGTCCAATCGTCCGTTTTAGCTTCAAGACCTATAGTCGTTATTCCGGTGTCAGTGGTCTTCCCCTCAACGATAAAACGACATCATGATGGTTGAGCTATATTGGGAAGCATTGGCTAGTTCCATTCTTTCGGAAGAACAAGTCACCGTAATAATGTGGTTTGACTATGATGTGGGAAAAATTCAAATTCAAACTCACGGTTACCACGGAAAAGCATGCCACCGCAATGAGGCGTCATGCACAGAAAATGATATTACGCCAGCTGTGGTTGTTACTGCCCGGCAAAGATCTTTCTCTTTTTTCCCCTTAAATCGAAAGAACAGCCACCGCAGCCTGCGAAGTGATTGGTGGGAGTAAGTGACTGCTGCGATCCCTCGTTCTGAGAGTCCAAATAACTGTATACAATACTCATTATTTTTCGAAATGCACTGGTCGGCCAGAACGACACTCCCAGTTGCACCAACGACATTTCAGCGTGGGATTAGCCATTTCACTCTATCGCTTCCCAGAGAACGCCTCACGATCAGGAGTGAAATGCTTTGCAGTTCACAGTGGCCGCCGTGCTCTTGCATCGAGTCAGTTCTGGACGTGGCTTATTTGCGTACATATAGGTCTTATGCCGGACTCACAACCTTATTATGACCCATATGTTACAAGAACTGCGTGTGGACACAGACGACGATCTTAATGGCTATTTTTTTATCCAGTAGTCCCACACGGGGACCTTGCGGAAATCCACCCATCAGCAGCTGCTCTGTAAAATATCTCGACAGATTATTACAGCTTACGCTGGCTGTCAAAGCCCATGATCACGACAATTGCCGTCTTTGCCGTCATTATTTTTTTCTTTTGGCTAATCCACGCGCGGTTGCGCTTCTTTTCTTATAAGGTCATCATCTTCTTCCAACATTCTGTTCATTGATCTTGAGCCAGATGCTCCACTACCTGGAGATGACCGGCCTCGCCCAACGGCTGTAGCTCGGACTGGCGAGCTACTGACGTGTGTGCTAGCATCACTCAGACCCATCCTTTATTATTTCTTCTCTCTTTCCCTATCTCTTTAACACTCTGCTCTATCCTTTCACTCCCTCTCTACTGCCCCTCTCCTTCGCTGGGTTGTATTCAGGTGAGCTCCCTGCCGAGCTCAATGATATCCCCGGTGCACTTCCTTTTTTTCTTTCCTTTATTTCCAACCAGAAACCAAACCTGGACGCTAGCGGCAATCACGGCAAATCACTCAGGCTATGTCGGACACCAGAATAAATAAGGGACCAGGGATTGCTTAGCAGCCTGCCATGCGTTTTAGAGAGAGGATGGAATTAAAGATGAAACAAGTTCAAGGAGCAAGCGAAAGACAAAAAATCTGCTAAACATTTTCATTTCTGGCCCTCTGGCACCGTTTTCTTGTCAATGGTGGCGAGGAAGGTGGAATACCCCGTCGATAGCAGCGGGGGCACTCCCATTGGAAGCGCTTCAGTCCAACAGAATGGATAACGTCCTAACAGCGACAAGGAGTCCCTGCTAAGACGCCAGGAGCATGCCCATAGCCTGGGCATGCCCAAGTATCTGAACAAAGGGCGCGTTACTTTCTATAAAAATATTTAAGTTCTGACATTGAGTCGTGCAAGAACAACGGCAACGGGGAGCTATCGCCGGTAGTGCGCAAGAAGAAAGGCGTGACCTGGAATCCCTGTGCGCCCAGTTGCAAGCTTCTGGGCAGACAGCACCGGACTTTCAGTGCAAAGTTGTTGTTCTCCGCCAATGCGGACTGTCAGCGCAACGGCAGCCAGAAGCTGCCGTCGGTTTTCCGCGAGTAGAATGGCGTGACCGGGACTGGCTTCTTTACAAGGGAGCCCCGCATATCTTCGACAACGCCATGGCAAGTGTCATGGGCCCGGACATCTGCCATGCCTAAAGCAAGCGCGGCACCGATGACAGAATTTGGAAGCCTATATACGCTGCGACGACGAGAGTTACCCACAACTGGCCGCTCTACCGTCCGACATACTCTACTCACACTCCGCCAGTCCGCGGGGGCATGTTAGAAATGTGAAAGCCAAGTTCCCTTTTAAAGTACGCAGTAAGCATGAAACTATGTGGCTGGTTGATATGTACCCGTGATTAGCGCTGTGCCTGCCGTCTTTTATCGAGTACAATCTTCACATTGCATGTTTTTGCCACGAAGCAACAATTGGGCATTAGCACTGAGTATTGACAAAGTTTTCGCCGCCAAAATCAAAATTCTTGAATATTTGAACTGAATGGTACACCTAGCAGTAGTTTTGTGGGAGTACAACAATCAAATCTGGCTTGATGACCTCATTGTACAGTGACTTTCTCCACTTTTTTCTCTTGAGCCCGACAATTTTTCCCATAGATCGGGTTATCTGGGCCATACCTTTCGTTTTATTTTGTTGACCTTTCGAATGCCACAAAGTACAGCCCCGCTCACCCGTCGCAGCGATAAAGGGGAGGTCTGTTGAAAATGCCTGTAAGCCCGTTTTAAAGTCTTTTCCCAACTACAATCAATGCCTTTGAGATTGGGACACCTATGAAATTATTTTACGGCGCAGCGAATGAACACGAACCGTTACGTAACAGATCTCAATCATGAGGCGCCAATAGGCCTTCCATACAGTTCGGTATTCCCTATCGACTCCAGGTCCCTACTTCTATATGGTCAGGTACCGCAGCACAAGCAGTTTTCTTCCTGGTTTAGGACGCTTCTGGCCCAAAACAATAACCACTGTAGTGCCCTCTACAACTGTGGATTAGCGCGTTTAGTGCACTGATTCGGGTCTCACGAGTCATACGAAATGCTAGATTGTAAGGTCTTGTTTGTAAGAGTAGCAGTGTACCTCATTTCTCCTGTCCCCTCCCTACCCTTTTCCACAGGGGCCCGTGACGTCACAGGCGATGTGGACGGTGAGGGGATGGAACACGACGAGGAGCAACACGCTTGTCCCTCTCCCTCGGTGTCTCTTTCATGAAATCTCTTTGATTGATTGATTGCTAGTGCTATCCCCTTTTAAACGGGGTGATCACTTGTCATCTTACCAAGAAAAAAACTAATATATCTATGTTTCTATCTCCCTCACCGTCCCTCCCCTCAGCAGTAGCTGTGGGTGTTCCACCATGGCAGTGGAAGCTGTTGTGGTGGTAGCTGTATTGTAGTTTATAAATGGTGTCGGCTTTTTTTGTGACCTTCTGTGACCCCGGGATCAGTTCAAGGGTTGATTCGAGATGCGCTGAAACTGCTTTGAGAAGCTTGTTTGCCTTCATACGCCGACGAGTGTAAATCACGTAAACGCGTGAGGGAACGGCCTGCTAACCAGTCGTGGGTTCTCGAGGCGTTGTCTACGCCTCCCACACCCGCAGATAAGGGGCATGGCCGGAACGCACGGCTTCACGCGAGTATGTGCGCCAGGCTTCTTACTCAGCCCGGAGCTGTATTTTTAGCCTCGCAGTCTCAAGCCGCGGACGAGACTGTGCTCTGGCGCTGCCACTGTTCTCGGTGCTTTGAGTGAGGTCCAAACCGCCCGGGGCAGTCAAAAACATAGCAACAAAGCGCCGCTCTTCTTCGCATTAACCCAGTGGCCCGGCCTGTGCCTCGAACTTGGCGGTGGGGCGGCTATAAATGCTCGCACGGGCGTCTGGCACGCCGCTGCATTCACGGTGCTTTCTGCGTGCAGTCAATTCTCCGCTCGTCTTCTGTATCGTCTTTTGCGCGCTTCTCGGCGCACCATCGCTACACAGCTCGTTTAAGCACTGGAGCTATGACAGATCCTGTCGGCCGCAGCGTTGCTTCTAGCTCGGGGTAAACGATGCATGTCTATCCGTTCTCGGGGTGTGCAGGCTCGAACTACGCCACAAGCTAGGCCACAGAGAAGCGAGTTTGCTACGCCACAAGCTAGGCCACAGTGAGCCGTGTTTGTTTTTGAAAATATTTTTAAACAATAGGATGAGCTGGCTGGCGGGGGGAAACTTCGTAAATCGGATGGAAGACACGCCCAAACGTTGACCTACCAGCCTTGGGGAGTGTCCTCGTCTTCGACTTCTTTCTTCCTGTGAGGCGTCAGGACGGCCAGTCTGGCAGGGATGTGGCGGCCACAACACCCGCATTCTCCTTCTCGTAACCCGCTGCCTGCCGCTCCCGCGTGAGAAGTTTCCGATATCAGAATAATGGCGTCTAAAACAGCACCAGCAGTGGTGCTTATTCCAGCCCCAGCTTGCGTCTGGAGAGCTATTGTTGGAAGCTAATTCGCAATATGTTGATACAGTTTAGACAAAGGAGGAAATCTTAACATCTTAATATATATACCCAATGCCCGAGTTTCCCAGCGAGATGAGGATTTCAATAATGTGGCTTCTAATGTTCAGCAGATAAGCTACTACGGGAGAAGCATCAGTCGGGAGAAGCACCCGGACAAGTTTAGGTCTTGTGGGATTCTTCTGCACCCTGCGTGTAAATCACAATGCCTGATGTGGCTATGCCGGACAGACTCGCTCAAAGCAAATCATTACTCCAAACTGTTCTGAGTGCATGTATAATCATGCAACATACTCAGGGTATTATCTTACCGGGTATGATTTTATTTCAACATTTGCCCTAAGCCACAATAAAGGAAGAATCCCGCGAGTAGGCAAACGACTTCACACCCATCGCAAACTCGGGATTTTTTTTTTTTTTTTTTTTTTTTTTTTTTTTGCTGGTACTTCTGTGGCCATGGAAATACAACGAAGCAAACTTTTTGTTGCCAACATTCTCAGTTTTGAAATTTTTGTCGCGTAAGGTCCAGATGGAAGCTGATTTTTTGTGACCAGTGTAATTGTTGGTTTTATTCTTGCATTTTGTTTTTGACGGATATGAATTTCCTTATAACAGGCGTTCGAATTTCTGAAAGATGGCGCTCCGAGGTAGATATACAATGATTCTAGCAGCGCCGACAAACTTCACGCGAATTCATTGGCTAAGAGAGAAGGGGCGGGATGTGTATCGAGAGAAAAAGTCCCGAAGATTACGAAACTGAGGGGAATGAAAGAGAAAGAAATGGCGAATGGTGGTCGCTTACGCACATGACGTGCTCTCCTAAAATTGGTCCTTATGAGTGACACCCTCATAAATGTTCTTTTAAATGAGGTATTCTTATAAAATGGGGTGGTGTTTAAACTGTGCGAGAGGTTTTCTCTTATAGCAAGGAAAGTAAAAACTCGCAGCTTAACGTTGCTTTGATGGCATAGAAGCATAAACTGGATTATTGCTAGCAGACTGAAATACCTGTTCGGGTTCGCATGGATTCATTTCGTTCCGGTATAGTTCCGCTTTGACAAATCATGGGGCCGAACCGGTTCGGAAGCTTGAACCGGTTCGCGCATTGATTCGATGCGTTGAGCTATCAGCGAAGAGAGAAAAAATGTTTTCTAGTTTAGAGCGACCATAAACACAAAATATAAACAAAAATTCAAAGTACTGCTTTTTCACAGTAAAAATGGCGAGTTTTCAAGGACAAGCTTGAAGCAATCGGGACAGATATAAGGTAAAACGAAAGAAGTGATAGCGATTCAACAGTACTTTGCTCGAGCAGCCCTTACGTCGTCCCAGGGAATATAGTTTGAAGTATTTTCGAGAGAGATGGGACAAGTGTGCCTCCTCGACGTTTTTATTTCGACGGAAAATTTGCAGATAACTCCTTCACACAACTTGTAAGTAATGAGAAGTTATTTTCTAGGAAAGAAACTTTCCCTCTCTAAGAAAATCGCAGGCTTTGGGTCGCATGCACGTTGGATGGATCGCTCGCTCAAAATTCGAAACTTTCCTTGTGTAAAACACAAACTATTGCCGCAATCTCCACAGGCCTACATCTCTCGAGGCAATGCACACCTTTAAAGGAGTTAAGTAATTTTTTTTTTTGATTTAGGATAGGAACTTTCTAGAATTAAAATAAAAATCATGGCCTATCTTCAGAAATTGACAAAATGTTAGGTCCCGCTTTTTTGCATCTTGTCAAGCTAGGGAGTTCAATTCCTTATTATTATTCACCCATAATTTTCTAATTTTCTTCCGGATCCTAGTTTATGTAGAATGGTCGATTTATTTGAAAAATGCTCAGCATTGCATTCAAACCAAAATTTTGATGTAATTTTGATTGATTGATTGATTGATTATTGATTGATTGATTGATTGATTGATTGATTGATTGATTGATTGATTGATTGATTGATTGATTGATTGATTGATTGATTGATTGATTGATTGATTGATTGATTGACTGCGGGCTTTAACGCGCCGGTGCTACACAGGCGATGAGGCGCGTCGTAGTGGAGGGCTCCGGATCAACTTTGACCACCTGGGGATCTTTAACGTGCGCCGAAATCTCGAGCACAGGGCGTTTTCGCTTTTCGCCTCTATCAGAAAAGCGGCCGCCGCGGCCGGGAATCGAACCCGCGTCCTCGTGCTCAGCGGTACAACGCCGTAGCCACTGAGCCACCGCGGCGGATTTCGCTCTAATATTGAAGTCAATAGAAAAACGGCATCTTGGATTTTTTTTAAGTTTCACAAATCGCCAATGTTGTTCTTTATCATATGCCGAAAGAACATGCTGCATTATATGTGTAGTTTTGTAGCTACAAAGCACAAGGTATGATATTGTTGGCTGTATGGCGGTGACATACTAGAATGGTTTGTAACAAAGTTCTGACGTCAACGTAAGAGGGCAAATGGTCGTCCAAACTTATCCGCTCAACGTGTCCTGATCAACTAACTATTGTACGAGGCCCCGCGGCACTCGCTGCCTTCGTGATGACGGCAAGTTTATAGTTATGGGAACGGTCGGACAAAGGAGGGTCGTCTAGAGAGCAATACACCACTTTATTTTCTGTTTGTGCGATGGCTGAAGGCAACAAAAAAGAGCAGAAACTATTCCTCTATGAACTCTACGCGGAATAATTTAAGCCTGAGGGATATGTTTTTTTTTCTTTTTGTTTGTCCGTGTTAACCCATTCGGTAAAAAATTTGCGCGTTTGACACCCTGTGCTATGTGGTGCACCGTATATTGCATGGCGGCAGAAAAACTTTGAGAAACTGGAAATCTTTAACCAGCGTCGCAATATCGACAAACACGTTTTTAGTTTTCGTCAATATCACAAAAGCAGCGGCCGGGGACGGCAATCGAACATACATCCTCGCCAGTGGCTCAACTACTGAGTGATTCCTGCGAGTAACAACTGTCAAGTATTTACATTTTTCATGTGTGGGACCCCTCCGAGAAAATTATGAAATTTAGCAAGGAGGAACTTTTATGGTGTGGAACTCCAGCTTTGCGCATTGCAACAATCTGCACACTGATTCCTCCTATATCGTCACAGCGACGGAAGGGCAAAGTAGACGTTTCATATCGCCTGCAGGATACCGAAAGTGTGTCTTATTCAGCCTTGCACTCTGCACGCGCGACCAGCAGCAGCATACCATTGAAACACTGCCGGGCGTACATTTCCTCACGTTGCGACCGCGTATAAAGAGCTGACAGTGTTGTGACTGCTCTTAAGGGGAAAAGTGCGGGACAGGCGAAGTTGATCTCGCGTGGAAGAGAAAAGCCCTGAATGACATTGACCGCGTATTATCAAGAACAGAAATTAAGTTTGGGTGTGTGTGTGTGTGTGGGGGGGGGGGGGGTGGCGGGGAGTGTCGACCTGTTTCGGCGTGCACGGGTAACAGTTATTTATTTTTTTTGGTTCAATTCCGGTTCGGCTTCAGCGAGCTCAAAAAATAACGGTTCGGGTTCATGTTCAGTTCCGGGAGAAATACCGGTCCGGTTCCGGCTTTCGGTTCGGTTAGGTTCCGTTTCGGCACTCTGGAGTAACAATAAAAGTGCCATTGGTTTAACTTGTCGCTGGCCTTTTCACAAGTAAGTATAGATAAAGAAACAAACAGCGTCCTGAAGCATGAAAAGAGCTAATACGAGTAAAAATAATGAGCTTACCGGGTTTACCACGTGATTATACACATCGCGTTGAATACATGAAATTAAAACAAGGGAAACAGATAAAGGCGGATTGACCTATGGGACCGGTAAATTACGAGAAAAAGAGATCACAGTTACGACACATTCATTCGCCTAGAAAAGTGGGCAAAGAATGACTCTATATTCTGGCTTTATTGTTGGTGTCATTGTTGTCTCCATCTCTATCAAGAAAGGCCATAAATGCCCACAAGGCAGTTATTGGCGCTGTAGAATAACTATCGTTAAACCGCCTGTTGGCTTGCTTCATCATGACACATCTTAAAAACCAATCGATGCAATCACACGGGCAAAGCAACCCAATTACAAAAGCGAGCGTACGATTAGACCTGAAAAATTAGGTTTCTGGCGTTGCGTTCGTTGATGCAAGCATTACGTTCGGATTACCTAATGTGACAGCGTAGATCATATTTTGCAAGCAAATCGTACGTTGTCGCGCCTTACTGTTCGTTCAGATTTACTCCAACACACCACTCTTGTTTGCCTACCTATCACCGGCTTTCCTATCCTTCTCCTTTCCTTACTTTTCTACCTCCTTTCCTCTTTCCTTTATTACGTCTCCTTCATATGGCGCACGTCAAAATCACGAGGCAAAAAAAATTGCTCTACTGTGGCACGCAGTGCGTCAATGCAAACCGACGTAGTTCTTTAAGAGGGCTCCAGGAACAGGAAGTTTTAGCGACGCTAAAAAACGAGGATGCTACCAAATCTCAATGTGTGAGATTGGCTTCTTGTATCGGGAACAATACCAAAGGTTAGGGTTTCTAAACTAGGAGCCCATCCCTCACCTAAATCCCACTTCCACAATCCAACCAAGAAATGAAGAAGCGTATCAACCTTCATCTTATCAAATTCCTTTTCTCTCTCGGCCGTACTCCCTCTCGTTCAACCCGTTCCCACCAGCTGCAATAGAATTGCATACCGGTACCGACGCAGCCGCCTCCTCACAACGCCCGCATTTGGCGCGGTCTCCCTACCGGAACTTACTTAAACACCCCGCATTCTCTATTACATCTCCCCCAGCCAATAGTGCCCGTTTTGTGAAGCTCCTTGCACTACATACCAGCTCGTGTGGGAATGCCCCTACCGCCCAACACCCATCTCTTCCCCATCCCTGGAGCAGTGCGAGTGAGAGAGGACCAGCTGGCGGCCTGAAGGTCACCAACACTTGACTCCACGGGCCCGAGCAGCGGCGACAGCTCGAGGCTTTCTGCGCCGAGAATATGCAACCTGCCTTTCTTTTTTTTCCTTTTTTTCTCCGGCCCAAACACGTTCTTCTCACTCATGCTCTCTCACACTCTCTCGCGACACACTCGTTCAATTAACGTCCTAATAATATCAATAAATTTCACACCGCAATAGCGAGTGTGTGCATTTGGTATGTCAAACGGTTTTTAACTTCGTACAATGTCATGTTGGAAATCACCGCTGACCACAAACAAGACCCGCGATACAGGCGCAAAGTCTGAGAGGTTACGGAATTTTAAGTATTTTTTTTTTTTTTTGCTTGATCAGTTTTAGGGTTGACACGGGATACATCACTGCCTGAAATCTACCACAACTGAGCCCAACACGGCAATAATATTTTGCGTCCCTTTAAAAGAGTACTGACAAGAAATTTTTGTGTTACGTTTTTTTTTCGCTGTTATGGGTGCCTACCAGCCCACTAATCATAGAATGGCACATTAAACGGTCGGTCGCAGCGTAACTAATTATTTAGAGCCTGGATTTTTCGTGTCAGTTTCGGCTTTGACAAAACAAACACCGAGGCGGCCGCCATGACAGGAGGGCGCTCGTGACGTCTCTGTTCTTGTCGCGTCGCGCGTCCAGGCCGGCAGTGGTCTCCACCTCTCCACGCGCACGGGCAGCCTGACATTAGTCCCAAATCCGTCACGTTATACAAGCGCCGGAGCAGTGCGCGCCAACTGCAGCCAGCGTGTTGACCTCGCCACGGCAGCCTTGATGCCTATTGCGAAAGGGTATCCGTTCTGAGCTTTGTCGTGCGCGCTAAGATTAAAATCGATTTAAAATATGTCATACTGAACGGTTACTATTCACACTTGCTGGGAGATATCTTCATATACAAAGGAAGTCTTTTACATAGTTATCTCGGCTTTGAAATTTCGTGTCAGTACTCCTTTAATGGGTCTCTTTGATTTACCAGTCCTGGACGGTCCGCGGGCAGTCCGAAGACTGCCCTCCCACCGGAAGTCACATAGGAATACATGGGAAAATCTAGCGCCGGATCGCGTCTCGGGCGGTCCGCGGAAAATACGGGACTGATAATCGAGGAGGCCCAGTGATGAGAGTATCTGTTCTCTGGAAAGTCTTCATTCGCAAATAGACTGCAATGCAATAAAGGAGAAGTCATATGACCGACCCCACAGTACATTTATTTCGCTACTGAAATTATTTTTCGACAATTTTATCTGAATTTTTGAATATTTTAAACTGGTATCATTTAGGGGCAGAATAATCTGTTTCAGGGCTTCTCTAAACACTTCATTAAAGGATCATGAAATTTCATGCATTAAACAGCGATGCAGGCAGCTTGCGTAACAAAGCACGAAGCAGCATTACGGCGGGCTCTTATTTGGGGGATATGGAAATACTGAATATTACTCATCGCTTGTAGTTTTCAACGAGTCATAGAAGGGCATTTTAACCTTATCCGTGGAGCTCAGTTTATGCTGATTCGATTGTCCACTCAAGATATGTGGGGGAGGAGGAATACGCTTTATCAAGGCGTGCCTCGGAAGCTGAAGCCTAGGCACCATCCTGGTGGGGAGTTTCCTCTTGTACGGTCTACCCTGGCCTGTGCTGGCTACTCGGCACTCTGCACCAGGCCACGCTCGGAGGAGAGGTCGGCGCAGGCCAGCTGTTCCGCCAACTGTTCGTATGGGGGTTGGGTATTAAAGGTAAGCGTTCGGGTTAGTGGAGACTCCCTTACAAGATGCATGGCGTATACGGTGCCTCCGCTGGGCGGGATTTACAACGGCGGGGTAGGTGGTGGTGGTGATGCAGGCTACAAACAAACGCAATGAGGAGTAGTAGTAGGTGGTTCTATGGAAAAGGAAAAGAAAATGGACTGGGGATATTATTGAGCCCAGCTGGGGGCTCACCGGCATACAACCCAGTCCGGGGGGTAGGGAATATAGAAGGGGATGAATAGGATAGGGTAGAGAAAAAGGAGATAGGTAAAAAGAAAAGTTGAGGCGCCGCGAGGAAAAGAAACGTTGCCACAGTCACTGGGGGCCACCGAGCACAGTACACACCACAAACACAGGTCCTGGCGTCATGCTGCGTCCGGGAGAAGTTCTCGACGGGAACGGTGGAGCGTAGAGGCAAGGCTGTGCTGCGATGAGTCGTGCGCGGAGGTCCGAAGTGAGGGGAGCTTGCTGGGTGATGTTCGTGGTAGTAAAGCGGTTACTGGCGAGCGGGAGCAGGCGCTCGACGGCCCCACGCAGCAGAGCGCTCGACGCCCGAACGAAACACCCATGGCTCGCGACGCGTGGCCGGCATAATCGCGATACCGCCCCGGCCGCGCAGGAGCGAACGAAAAACACGTCCGCACCCCACGACGACCGAGGCCAAATTTCGGGGGATGCTTTAAACTTCATAAGATATGACGACGAAAGCCCAGTTGGACCTTCTGTTGATCTGCTCTTCAACTTTCATGTTGCTCACATCGGGCCGTTGCTGGAGCATAATTCATAGCCGCTTCCTCTCGATGACGGTTACGACGAGCAGAATTTCGCCTTGCTTTTCCGCGATGGCGTACTTTCTCAGTCTTCGCCGCCCGCGACGAGAGCGTGCTGCGTCGTCACCCATAGCGATGTAGAACGAAGCTCTGAGCCCACGCGGGGATGTATGCAAGGCGCGTCTAGAAAATCCAAAGGTCCGTCAACCATTGTCAGAGCCCTCCCCTGGCGCGCTGCTGTTTCCGTTTCCCGGCGTGCCCTCCGTCAACCTTTCTGCGAACCCTCCTGCGGCGCTACTGTTTCCCTTTCCCGGCGTGCGCTCTCCTGCACGCACTCCACCGGTTTTCTGTACCACCGATTTTTTGTGCGCTTTGCTGTTCCTACCACGTCCCATGAAACATAGAGATCCAGGTGTTTCGCCCTAATGATTAAGCAAACAGGGTAATCGGTTAGTTTTTCAGTACTCCATTTGCAAGTATTGTGCCGTACGATGAAATTGCGCCTCTCCTGAAAATAACACGCTGTCGTCGTTCTTTTCGCAGGCAGCAACAGGGCGGCCCCTTTGGCCAAAACATGCCCATGACGCCAGGTGGATCGGCTGACCCCAACAGGATGGCCTTCTCCGCCAATCGTACTCCGACGAGCCCTCAGTGGTCTGCCCCAACCTGGCCGCCGCCACCCGAGACCCCCGAGCCCGCAGTGTACTGCAGCACGGGCACACTCTTCCCCTCCCAGCGTGGGCACTCGCCGTCTGGGGGCCAGAGGACAGCGTCGCCCAACAGCCGCTTCAACTCGGGCGCACCCAAGTTCCCCATTCCGCCGCCGCCATCTGCGGGTGGTGGGTCGTCGCCCACCCCCAACTCGTTCGCCATACCGCCGCCCCCAGCCCCTGGGCAAGGAAGGGCGTCGCCGTCTAGCGGTGGCTACAGTCCCAACACCTTCCAGATACCACCCCCGCCTCCCCCGGGTGGGCGCCAGGGTAACGCATCGCCTTCCGCTGGTGGGCGCAGTCCTGGAACCTTCTACATACCACCTCCTCCAGCGCAGACGATGGGTGGCATGGTGACCCCGCCGGCGAGCACCACAGTGGCATACGAAGAACCCTCTTTCTCGTATCCTCCACCGCCACCCCCAATAGCGTCATCGTCACCTGGTGCATTTGGAAGTGGTGGGCCGTTCCGTCATGAGCCGCCCACCCCACCTCCGCCACCCCCTCCCATGGCGTCAATGTCGATGGCGCCAAAGCAGGCAGCTGGGCCACCACCACCGCCACCGCCACCCCCAATGCAAAGTGGCGGAGGAGGCCCTGGTGGCCCGCCCCCGCCTCCTCCACCTCCCCCGCCACCACCGCCGCCTTCGGGAGGCGGAGGCCCCACATGGAGGCAGAAGCAGGTGGGTGAAATACCTGCGACATTGAAAATCTTTCTCGCCTTATTTCTCGGCCTGTGGCAATATACCTCCAAATATCCTGTGGGATGGTCTGCACCTTCGCGACACTGTTTTATGGACAGTCGCGGGCAGATCAAAGCCAAAACCACAAGGAGAATATTGAGACGTGAGTGTGCCAAAAGCGGAACCCTAAATCGCCAATGAGTTAAAACATTTATACGGCCAGCCAGCACCAAGTCATCAAGACTAAAGATGCCTCTCACTGAGTGGAGGCCCTAAGAACATCCTCCTGCTAACGAGTCCGTTTACGTGTTTAAGTCTATTTACGTGCTTTGAAAACGAAAGCCTAGCGCTCATCAGACCTTTTTAATGGTACATCGTGCTTGCGTCTCTTCGCTTTCGTTTATTTGTTTTTGCCAGGAAGTACTCCCACCAGCCGCAGTTCACGCGGCAACTTCTCCAGAGTCAGAGCTGTCCTCCGCGAGCACCTCTTCTGCTCACGTACCGTAACGTTCACCTGTCATGGGGCACGCATCAGTCTAATTCTTGCTCCATTCTAGCGCGTTGTCGGGCTAGCACAGCGGTTAAAGCGCTTGGCTCCTGCTCTAGTGGCCATGGTTCAAATCCTACACAAACCACAAAAGGTTTTTATTTATTTTCTCTTTACAGCGGCAGCCATTTTGATACCATTGGTATGCCGCGCAACGGTGACGGTCACTTTTTGCGTTTCATGAGGCTTCTAAGGCTCTCGCCTTAAGAGAATTTAGCCTGGGTCTTCCATGTATACAAATCGACTGCGTTACCACTACGCTACCACATCACGTTGCCAGCGGCAGAATGAGGGTTAGCTTAGTGCGTGCCGCATGTCGTGTGAACGTAAGGCATGTTAACAGAACCCAGCCACGGCGATGTGAAAGCGGTTTCGTGAAGTGTCACCAGTGTGCTCGGTGGAGTAATTCGCGCCAAAAGACGAAGGAAGACGCGAATACCACGTTAGAATTTGAGTAGAAGTCGATATGCTGTAAAGGGATTTAAAAAGTTTCACAACAAAAGTTTCACAACGAAAGAAAACACGTTTACACCCGCCGCTGTGGCTCAGTGGCTAAGGCGTTGTGCTGCTGAGCACGAGGTCGCGGGTTCGGTTCCCGGCCGCGGCGGCCGCTTTTCTGATGGAGGCGAAAAGCAAAAACGCCCGTGTGTACGAGATTTCGGCGCACGTTAAAGATCCCCAGATGGTCAAAATTAATCCGGAGCTGCGTTGCGTCGGCGCGTTAAACCCCACAATCAATCAATCGAGAACACGTTCACGGGTGTTCTGTCGTCTATAACATCCCGACACCCGAGAAAAAACACAAGAAGACACCCTTTTAAAGGGTGTTTCACCGTTAATTGCACCTTTTCAAGGGTTGGTTTTCTTTGCTTTTTTGTGGGGAGTAATGCTGTTATGAAAAAAAAGGGTGGAAATCATTTTACTGTGTGGTATCGCCAGGCTTTCGCCCTCAGAGAACGTAGGCGGTCTTATGTGCCCCGAGGAATTTTTACCGAGAGCTGAGGCGGCATTTTTGTCACATTGATCAGCAGAACTTACTGGGCTACAAAATTACCGAAACGGAAACGGTGTTTACGCAACATTTTTCTTAATCTCCGCAACCGAAAAAAAAAGAAGTGATTGCGCCGGTAGGGAGGTAACGTTTCTCCTCGGGGTGCTTGACGGGAAGCCAAGGCCAGCCATAGGGAATGATAGAAATGAAGAGCAGCTATAACGTATGATGATGTTGCGTGGCCTTCTCCCCAAACAACGCCATGACGTAGTTGCAAAAAAGGAATCAACGCGATAATTGAGCGCTATTATACGGGCTGGTTAGGTTTAGACCGGCTACGTTCATGCAAGAACTCAGTTTCGATACGCCGTCATTTCTAGGCACAAGTTGGCTGAATCATGTTAAAAACCACCGGTAAAGTGATGATTGATTGATTGATTGATTGATTGATTGAGTGAGTGAGTGAGTGATTGATTGATTGATTGATTGACCTATCATATGAGGATAAAAAATACCGGTTTTTCGACTCGCGTGAAGGGCCAGCCAGCAGCCGAAAGCTTTGCAGTTAATCAAAAATAAACTTGTAAAGTTGTAAAGTTTGAAAAACTGACCTTCTCCCAACACTAAATTACACCGACATCAGCATAGCTTAGTCGCTTAAATTGTTTCTGGGGAAATATCTATAAAAGGCGCCCCACTGACTTGTATTGTCCCCAGCTATTTCTTAATCCCATTGCAGAGTTGCCAGCATATAGTTTCACATTAATTTAACTGAGCGCGCAAATTGATGCTTTGCAGTTTAATTACATGTTTAATTTTTTCGTTGTTTTCATTCCCAGCGCCCTTCATTGAAGCAACAGCAATGTTATAGTATACACTATAACTACACAGCTATACATTATACATTATAGCTTCCTTTCGCCGCGTTATCGCCATCTTTCTTTATTTCATAACTTTTTTTTTTTTCCATAGCTCGATGCGCACGCCACCTTATTTTGTTCCCCCAGCGCACATCTCTCAACGCACTGGTCATCCCCTCCAAGTTGCCCGCCCACGTGCACGCACCGTTACTTTTTCTGCATCATTTTTTTCCTCGCATAGCAGCTGCCTGGAATGACCTTTCAAGAGACATTCCCGCCATTTCTTGTACTTCCACCTTCACAAAGAGTATCCCTAATCACCTTTCACCGTAGGACAAGTTATTGTTTTCTGCTCAATTTTTTATGTACTTATGTAATACCCCGCAAGAGGTCTTTAAGGAAATAATGTGAAATGAAATGAAATACCATATTATTTATTAGATATCTGAGAGCCTCGTCTTTGGGCCTTTATTTCTCGTTGCTTTCACGATATACGACGGCAGTACGTCTCAAGCCTCTTTTCAAGACCATTGCTTTTTTTCCTTGCTTTTTTTTTTTTTCATTTCTCGCTGCGCATTTCACTAGTTTTGATGCCGCCTTGATGAGGCTCTGAATATTACGTAGTAAGGTATAAGGCAGATGGGGTAGCATCCGGTCCACTCCAAGTATCACCTCCTCCTTTCCCTCTCCCCCTCTCTCTCTCCCCGCAGGAGGCTGAAAAGGCTGCGCAGCGGTCCCCGGGAGGAGGAGGAGGCTACGACCCCGCCCAGCTCGCCGCCCAGGGTCCCCAGGACGGAACGCAGCCCTTCTGCTACCTGCCGCCCCAGCTGGTGGGAACACTCAACAGCAAGGACAAGAAGCCCTTCACGTACACTCCCGGAGGTGGGCCCCTCGGCGGGGGGGGGGGGGGGGGGGAGGGGGAGATCAGGGGCCGCGCAGGCACGCGCTCTAATCGGATATGGAAAAGAGAAAACTGTGGTGCCAATGCGCTCAAATTGGAAGCATTATTTCGAAGCGGTTGAAGGGAACCTCGGTGGAATTCGCATTTGGCTGCGACATCCTAAGTGCTTGAACATCCAATGTCGATGCTTCATTTCGACCTGACCAAGTGCATCGTGTTATTTTTAGTGTGACGCAGTGGCCGCGTTCCCCCTTGGTTAAATTCCGTCATGCTGCAAGCCAGCACTGGTTACTGGTTATGAAGGCGAAAGCATTATGTGCCCATAGGACGATAAACCCGGCGCTTTGAAATGTAAATGGCCTCTAAAATTCTCGTGCCTTAGATTGAAAACGAAAAAAATAAAAATCGGGACATCAGAAAGCATCGCAGTAAAGTTTTCACCAACCAACCAAAATCAGAAAACATCTTATGCGACACTGACGTAGAGGTCCTCTTCAACCTTTTCATTTCTGAGGCACGCGCTGTGAAACGTGTCGCAGCCAATGGAAATTGACGTCTCGCGTTTCGAAGTGCCCACTCCTCCACTCAATGACCCGCTTATTGCTATCGCATTATTAATATCCCTTTGTATTCGGGACCAAGCAACATTCTTATTAATTACAAGTGTTGCCCCTTCCCTTTAATGAAGGCAATTAACCACGCATGTTTGTACAGGGGAATTGTTCCCGAACGTGAAATGTTCAATTGTTCCAAGCAATCCACCTTTTGCGTGCCTGCCTTGAATTGCTGCGTAGTTGGCTGTATGTATATAAATAAAATTGCGCTCTGCCATCATAAAATGCACTTGCTGTTTATAAGCTAATCATGTGGCTATAAGAAGGCTTACTGCAAGAGTGCGTCAAGAAATGGTCACGTTGCGAAGAAAGCGGACGAGCGGTGTTTGAATGATAGGTAGATGCGAGCTTTTTATAATTGATATGACACTAAACTGGCCACTTTAGCGTCACCCCCATCGATGTATCGCTCATGGCTCAGTGGACTGAGCCGCCGGGCAAGCGTTACGTACAATTCCGTTAGCGCGAGTTCCGATTCCGTTGAACACCACGTAATTTCGAAGCATTAAAATACTTACGGCCCCATGCCGGAGACATACTGTGTTGGTATTGTTTATATAACGACAGTGCCAGAAAGGGCACGTATTTTTGTTTCTCAAGGTCAGAACATAGTTCCAAAAGAACGAAATCTTTATGCAACAAGGACCCGTCAGAGCTACGTGAAACTGCACGCTAGAAATTATGCGTGGGCTGTCGTGGGAAACAGGGGTGATTTAAAATGCAGTATTTACGAGACGTTGCTTCCGAACTCAAGCAGTGCGGAAGAAAGCCAGCAATAAAAATAAAAACAGCTACGGTCATACGTACGTTCTAAAAGGAATCAAATAGGTATATTCAAAGTTGTGTGTACAGTAAAACATTAAATGCGGGTGCAGTCGAAGAATATTCAGCAGGGAAACGGAGTAAAATACAGGAAACCGGGACATTCTGTGCAAAGAACATTATGTACAAGAAGGAATCTGTTTACGATATTGCCACCGGATATCGGTCACGGGCGAAGTAAAAAAAAAAATCCTCAAACTAAAGGGCAAAGCTGCAAATCAACCAGGAGGTGCGCACGTGCCGCCAGTTTTTTTTTTTTCTTTTTTTGTGGGTGAACCTGCCCTATAGTCAATGCGTCCTTGGTGGGCTTTTTATGTGACGAGGCCTCACAGAGATGGGTGAAATCGTAACAGAAATAAAGCTAAAATAGAAGCTTATTCAACGATGGAAACGCGTTAAGCCTCGTACTGCACTTCATACAGTTCAGCGGGAAAAAAATATGGAAGAACACGGCTCTCATGTGAAATAAACCAGAGTAAGTGAGTGAAAAAAACCGCGTGTTTGTGCAGAAAATAATCAACAAAACAAGAAAGGTGGGTGGCATTTTCTCCGTCGCGGAAGTCATGAGCTGTCACCGCTGCTCAGACCCGTTCCCGCAAAAAAAAAAAAAATGAAAAAAAGACTAACGAGAGAGATAGAAAGAGAAGCTGGTGAATATGAAAAGGCTTTTCGCGCACCGCTTTCCTCTTTTATCTTGCGACATCTTCTTCTGAACCAGTTCGTGAGCAGTAGGCTTACATATTTCAACTCATCGAATGTTCTTTGGAGGGGAGCGTATATTATGTACGTGTATTATGAAGCGCATGCCTCTGTCCTTTACGTCCTTTGCCTAAATATTTTGGTGCTTGGAAGTCTTATTATGGAAAACCAACTAGCTCGTACCCACACGTTGTTAAATTATGTACGAGTTCCCCGAGCAACTGTGACATCCCCAAGCACCCACATAACGTGCGCCGAGGTGACGCGGCCGCCTTTTAAACAATCATAAGCCGCCTACTGCAACGTCAGCCACGCCGCTCGCGCGTACCTCCTCACTAATTCGTTTATCTCCTTGGGTTTCACGCAGTTGAACTTTAGCTGAGCGCATCTGTGCAGAAAGGATCAGGGTCACGGCATTTCTTTCATGCTAAACTTTCGGCATGTTTGTACCGTATTCTAGCTGATCAAAATTTGCCAGCACAGGAATCGGCACCACGGAATTTTCATTTTAAGCAGTGACATTTATTTTTTTATTTATTTATTTATTTATTTATTTATTTATTTATTTATTTATTTATTTATTTATTTATTTATTTATTTATTTATTTATTTATTTATTTATTTATTTATTTATTTATTTATTGTGAAAATTCATTTCTTTTTTCGTGTTATCGTCTGCTAACTACAACTTATATTGCACACCTCGTCGCAATTCATTGTGCTGCTATGCTTTGTAACGCGAGAATTAATTTTATATGATCTGTAACACTTCACCAATTACCCCCCTTACTCAATGCCCTGTAAAGGGGCCTGTAAGGAATTTTAAATAAGTAAATAAAAACACTTTGAACAACATACAGAAGCAGAACGAAAAAACTGTCACTACTGCTGCATTGTCTTTACCGGAGTACAACTACGCCTGCTGAGAAACAACCTCCCGTATTGGAGGCTCTCATCGAGCGCCAAACAGCTTTGCACATTCTGCATCTTATTACCTTGGTGCGGGAATTTTATAAATAAACCATCACTGTTACCTAACTTTTACGCTGAGGAAGGTAGAATAATCTTTCAAGGGTCACTATTTCATGTTCCGAAATGGGATGTACCACGCCTCTCTTCAGCGAAGTACTTCGCTATAGTACCAGTGGCGCTCTTGAGGAGAGCACTCTTTAGCCTTTCCAGCTGCACAGCAATCTTATGTAGGACTACTTTGCGTCTGGTTTTCGAGATTCGGAGCAAGGTGTAAATTTCGGGGCTGACTGAATGAAGCCCGTTTTGAAAATAGTTTTGCTGTTAATATATACGTGCACCCTTTGTCAAAACTTTGTGGGCCAATCCTAAGCCTCCTCGACCACGAAGAATTCAAACAATCGGCTTTACCTTTACATGTTACAAAAATATTTAAGGCAGTGGGAAAGAAAGGTGCTTTCTCTAGTTTGCTGCATAAAAAGTGTCAGCCTTGCTCGGGACGTAAGCTTGCACATTTATTTTTTTTGCATCCTGCGTATTTCCGGCTTGGCCCCCAAAATTTTCACAAAGACTGTACGTATGTACTATCAGGCACAAAACTCAGTGAGATATGGTTTAATCTTACAAAAGGGAATATGCCTAATGGCTGTCTTACAATTTTTTCCTACGAGTTTCAATCTGAAGCAAGCGCGACGCATCGCATACGATCACAACTAGTTCTGCCCCTGTAAAGCAGGGAAATGTCATTCGAAAGCTTAAACCGCATCCTACAGTGTTTTTCCACCGATGGTGCGCACGTATAGACACAAAGGCAGAAATGATGCAAGGTTCTCGCAATTATAAAGTTTCTTTGAAGCGAACTTGTGCCCCGCAACGAAATATTAAAAGAACAAAGCGACGAAGAAGTCAAACAGAATGATGTGCGAGCCGGTGAATCGAATGCCGCAGCGTTTGGTCTGCGTGTATTTACCTTGGACGTACTAGAAACATTCAATAAGACCGCAAACATTGTCAATCACAGAATGAGAACAATCTAAGCGAGTGACGAACAGGTTACATTCTTTCCCTGTCAGACAAGCTACCCTGCCGCAACCCGTTCGCCAAAAAGAACAAGCGGACGCATCACTTTCCGCACAGGATAAAATAGCTGTACGGGGCCCAGCGTAAGAAGCAAAATATAAACAAATCATTAACGAAGCATAGTTCACGACCTGAAGGTATGTTCTAACTTCATAACATAACATGCAGTCCGGTCGGTATTTTGATAGGTGAACGGGATTTTTGGCTTTGCTCCGATGTATAAACGACGTACAATGAAGGCGCTTACTAAAAAAAAATGGTGTCATCATTTTTTTCTCTAATAAAAAAAAGCGAAATCTGTTCGCATTGGTCTTGCTTGTTGACGTCCGCGTCGCATTCAGGCGCTACTGTATGCATGCACGTATACATAGCATATCCCGCGAGACGTGGTTTTAGCTAACGAAGTTAATTTGCCCACTTCCTGGCAGCCAAACATCGCGATGCGTGTGAACGCGATGCTCTGAGCCGTGCTTCATCCCTCGCGAGCACAAACCTTCTGTGGCGCGATCCTCTGTCAGCGTAGAAACGCCATTTTATTGCTGGAACTGCCTCCAAAAGACTTTTGCACCCGTTATACGTGTGAACGCACGTATGCTGGTCCGTGGTTGCGTGAACGGGGAGGGGGGGGGGGAGGGGGGGGGGAGGGGAGGGTGTATGCATGTGCCTATCACGAGCTTACACATTTTGTGGCCCTTCCGTTTCCTAAATATGATCCACACCTTTTTTTATTCTTTTTCTTTTAAGGATGGGCCCCCAAGAAGGCAAACAAGAGGCTCTCTGCACAGTTTACGCCTAGCTCTGGAAATCTTTTATTATGAAACATTTTTCCGGGAAGCGAATTGCATAATGCCTCTCGTCAAATTTGGCGGCCGGAATTCAGCGTTGAGTTCCCGCCCGTCTGCGATAAAATGTAGTTCGGTAGAAAAACTTGTTGCTCGAATAACGAGGACAGACTTGGACACTCACAAACTCACACCTGAATCTCGAGTTGTGTTTTACAAAGAGAGAGAGAGAGAGAGAGAGAGAGAGAGAGAGAGAGAGAGAGAGAGAGAGAGAGAGAGAGAGAGAGAGAGAGATGCAAGCAGTCAAGACCGTCAACGAGGGCATAGGGACGAATAGGAAAGTAGCTCGCCATTTTTTTCCTGGGGATATATATATTTTGCACGGTTTCGAAAAAAAAGAAAGGGGAGAAAAACATGCACCTCCGGTGGGACCGGAGGGACCGTGTACCGGTAGTAATCAGAGAAAACTACCAGAAATAATGAATTCATTATTTCTGGTAGTTTTCTCTGATTACCCCTGTCACTAAAAAGCCGCTCTGTGCTGACCATGTGTAGCAACTGGAATTGCTTGCAGGCTCGACGGAAAGACAGCGTGTAGTAGCTCCGTTACAGGGCCTTGTTCAAACATCGGCCACACTTGTGCGGTCTGTAAGGACGTTAACATTTTTCGAAGGAGTAAGCCTGAGTCATTTTTTTCACTCTTCGCGTAGGCTTGGACCTGTCGGAGATCAAGTCCCCTCGCATCCAGAGGCGCATCAACGCCCGCCAGGAAGCCGCCGCTGCCCACGGCGAGGGATGGGGCGACCCGCCTAGCCGCCAGATGGAAGGGTACGTGCGTGGGAGGAACACTCTCCCACCGCGAGCGGGACTCACATTCGAGACTGAAATAAGTATAGAAAAATTATTCCCCTCAAGAACTCCTTTCGTTAAGTAATTGCTGTAATACAATTACTTAATTTTTTTTGCGGTTTTACCTACGTCGACACACACGAAAGGTATCCCAGTATGTTATCCTACGGCAATGACTTGTGCCTGCCCTGCTACCCAGCGGGAGCAACTCAAGATGGACGATGCATGGGGAAGGCGGCATTTACTGTCCTCCCCTCCAGGCTTTGGGACGCAGCGCACCCCCCCCCCCCCCTCCCCCCTCACCCCATTTTGCGCCGCGCTCCTACAAAGATTCCAACGTTCGAAACCCCTCAAAAACTCTTCAAGCCTTCAGTGGGCAAATGTGTGAGTTCAATAGCTATACCCCTCACCCCATTTTGCGCCGCGCTCCTACAAAGATTCCAACGTTCGAAACCCCTCAAAAACTCTTCAAGCCTTCAGTGGGCAAATGTGTGAGTTCAATAGCTATATGCATGAAGTTGCTGCAAATAGTGCTCACGGTTGGCGCAAAATGTGAACGGAACTTCGTCCAGCTGTCTTTTTCTTTTTTGTGCCCAGCGAACGGAATATCTACAACACGAGGTACACAAGTACAAGTCATGGCTCTCTTACACAACCTTTCGTTTCCGTTTAAACAAGGTACATATGAATGCCTCCTTGAATAGGTGGTATTTGTTGAAAAGTTTATCTGTCAATTTCTTCGCTTGGCAACACTGAAAACGGCCACAGACATGGCCGATGCACCACGGACATGGCACAACTTGGGCCACTGCATCCGCACGCCGAAGAAAGAAAAACACCGGCGTGCGTCGTCTGCTCCGTTTCAACCCGATTCTCAACGGTGGTGTCAACAGAGATGTTATAAATCGCACTCACATTGGACTCGAGGCAATACTTCGCGTTCGGTGAGATAGAGTTTGTTAACGTGCAACACAGTCATGTGCTTAGCACGGACAAGTACGGCCATCCGCGAAGCGCGACGTAACGAGTGACGGCGCCCTCACACGGTTGCCTGCATGCGCGCCTCGCCTGTGAATACAAACAATACACTAGAAGCCTTACTCCTTTCGAAGCGTCACTTTATCGACGAAGCACTCGCAGCGGTGACCTAGGGTTTAAGGGGACCCTGCGACACCTGCTTCAACGTTTTTTGAAATCTTAAATGCTTGCCGAACGTAGACACCCAACATACCCAGTACTTAGATTAGGGGGTCGCAAAGTCCCTCAGCCAAAAATTACTTTTCTATGCCCATCAGATAATTTGGAAGCTCACTCAAAATATTTTTCTTTCTTTCCCGGTGTTGACGTTCTTCGACGGCTCGAATTACGTCACTAAGGCCGTGCAGCGGCAGTTGGCCGGTTTTCCTTCAGTTGCAGAAATGAACGCTTTTCGATAGCAACTTTAAAAATAAAGCCACAATAACAAAGCAGAAACGAAAGGCGTATCTGGTGCGACGAGCAAATCACGCAGTGCCGCTCCGTGCTGGCGATAACTGTAGCATTCGCAATGCTTCCAGATGTGAAGGAAAGGGTGAAAGTATTTATCGAAAGAGTTGCAGGGTCCCTTTAAGGTTTTGAGAAACAAGGTTGGGGATTTAAAGCCCTGACGCGGTGGTCGTTTTTGTGATAACGCCTCAAGAAAGTGTTTATTGTGCAGTTTCGTATTAGTCCAGTTTCACTGCGAAAGGGGTAAAGTGCGGTTAATTAAAGAACACCAGAAACGTACGCGCCCGCATTATGCGCACTCCTGAGATTACCTTCGGCACACAAATTGCAGGTTGAACCTGGACGGGACGCCGCAACAGCAGGACCGCTATTCGGACCCGAACCGAACGCAATCGCTTCCTCGCCATGCCGGAGGACAGCGCACACCAGACCCGGGAGACTTCGTGCAGTCGCGCTCCTTCCGGGTGCTTCAGAAGATTACCGACACCGACTCTCCGGACTACGAGCCACGTAAGTGCTGCCCATTCTCCTCCATGCACTCCCCCTTTCAGCAGACTTCGCGGTAAGATGGTTCGCAGTACTAGGTTCTGAAAACATTCTAACGCGAAAGTGTTTTATTTCGGGATACAGAAAGATTTCAATGACGTCATATCCGTCACGGAAATGACGCCAGTACAACGAAGCAAGCGGCCTGTAAAGGGTGCACCCCTGCACACAGGGTCTTTTTGCGGGGAAGCAACCTTTACATTACACTTTTGGTTGTTCGCTTTCGGGTTTTATAGTTTCACACAAAAGTGTTTTATGCCGAGATACACCAAGATTTCACTGTCGTCATATCCGTGACGGAAATGACGCCAGTACACCTTTGCTTAAGCGACCCGCCAGCAGGACGCCGCTCGCCAAGCACACCCACAAGACATCCGCCGACCCGCAAAGCATGCTCAGCTGCAGACTTCGCTGCACATTTCATTTTCGTGTTTTACCGATTCCTATTCGAGGAATCAACCACAGCTTTCTGTGGATATCTGTGGCTCACAGCAGCCTGACAATTTTCAATAAATAAATAAATAAATAAATAAATAAATAAATAAATAAATAAATAAATAAATAAATAAATAAATAAATAAATGCAAGTACACTGGTTGCAGTTGAATGGAGTCAGATTTCTTTTAATTTTTATGAACACGTCGTCTCTATATTTCGCCAAATGCTGAATGCGATCCGGCTCATGGAAGCAAAGCAAGGCAGCCCTATCTCTAAGGTACTAATGACATCCTTAACGTCGGTGGACTGGGTTTGCTGCCTCAGACAAGCGCTGCACTGACGGAGTACGATAAGAAACGGGAAGCCTACAGTAGGCATCACTGCTAAGTTCTAAAATGGTATTGCTACAACCTTCGACAGAGATCTACTAGGAGAATTCAAATTGATTCTTTGGTTCTGGATGGAGGTCGACGTTCAGAAGGAAGGCTGCACATTTCTCTGGCACTGGTCCACGTGATGTTCTTTTTTTTCGGCGGACAGCATAGACCAGGTGTAGCTATTAATAATTTCCTGGTTTATTCTGCCTCTTCTCCCCGTATCTTTGCATGTAGGACAATGCGAGAAAAACCTCAGGATAGGGAAATAGCTGTGGTTGAAATTACTGCGTAATACATCGATGAAAAGGTTCCTAATACCTGGGCGGTAACGACTCTCTACAATGTGCTCCTCAACCTTATATTCGGCCACATTTTTGCACTGTGATCCACCTTGAATATGTTTGTACGGAATTAGGCTGCTTTGCAAGCGACAGCATTAGTCACACATTGTGCTTGGACATCTACCACAGAGTATTCTCCGGTAGACTATCCTCCCGAGTTCCAGCTGTGAAGATTTGTCCAATTTATTGGACATCAAATACCATGACGCTATGCTGCCTGCGGCGTATTTTTGTCCGTAACTCCCAGTTGTCCAAAATTTTGAATTCCTACAAGCGCCATCTATGAAGTTTTGTCGAAGTTGGGCCAACGGAGGCAGCAGTATAGGGTAGAGGACACGGCGGCGTTCACCAAAGAAGTGTGTTACGGCGACCGCCGGAGAAATAAGTACGGTTTACAGTACTTCGTTACCGTTTTAATGTCATACCTATGATTCACTGAAAAGGTAATGATACAGGGAGCATGCTGAATGGGAAATTTTAGTTGCGCGCTCGCGCGTCCTTTCCTCCGCTTGCAATTTTACTTTGCATGTCCAACACGTTGGACACGGGCGCTCATGACAGTCACTTCGAATGTACTGCGCACTTGAGTGCGTTAACGCGCGTTCATTTTGTTGTCACGCGGCATTTTTTTGTGTGTGCTTTCTCGGCATTTCTCTTGTGCCGTGGCTCTATTAATGGCTCCTTTTTTTATTCAGGGGACAGGTCTTTAAATGTGATAACCGGAGAACTGAAAACTTTTTAACAGCAGCGCTGTGTAATCTCTTGGTTGCGACGTCAATGAACAGAAAAAAATACCAAGAAAATGCCGAGAGCAAGGGAGCGTGTGTCTCGTGAGAGCGCCTGGCGGCACGTACCCACGGCAAGGAATCGGGCGTAAGGAGGGCTAATGCGCCTGCTACACAAAACTGCTCTGATAAAACTTTGAGCCGACGTGGCGGCGGCGCCACAACTCTCTCAGGCTCAGAGCCGCGCACATGGGGGATGGGGCGACCGAAGAAGATCCGGACACCTGAAAGAGGCGGCTTGTTAGGAAGCGCGCCGCGCTGTCGCGCGAGAATGCAATTAGTTTATGCCGAAGGGCGTACTCGCGCCATAAAAAAGAAACACAAGAAGAACAAATAGTGCAGGTAAGCACCTCCCGAGTTTGGCACATAGTGCAAATGCCGCCCTCTGCAGGCTCCAGACATGCAGTATGAAGGCGTTTTTTTGCACGAAGGGCCAGCTCTTTTTCTGCGTAACGAAGGGGAGACGCTGTTTCGAACTGGCCCACACAATGCAAACTTGACAAAAATATTTACAAGAAGCAATCTAGGGTCCACTTACCTGTGTGCCTTTTTTGACATTCGTAGAATTTTTTTTTATTAAACAGGTTCTTATAGTATTTGTAATAATTTTCTTCAGTAAAATTAGTTCGTGTTACTGCGATCCCACTAGTTCACAGCGTACCTGATCGAGTTCTAGTGTCACTGTCCAATTAAGTGGACATCAGGGCATAATAAAGCCGCAGAGATTACTCAATTAAAAATTGCCGCTTTGCATCTTTGTAGCCTACGCGTCTTAGTTTGAAAATATCACGAAAATCTGTGAACCCAAATACAACCCGGAAGTCAGCGGTCTGTAAATACTAAACTCCAGCACACAACTGAACACCGCTGATGTTTCTATACATGCCCTCCCTCGTTTTCCGTCCAGTTGTGTACTTCGGGGACATTTCCACGTTACGTTTCAGCGGCAAAGCGGCAACTGATTACATGCCATAACCATAACACGCGCAAAGCGCCGACTGAGGTACTCATAAATACACGCCGTATAGAACGTATCAACGAGCCGTGGCTCGGCCGCTTCCTGAGTCAAGACATCGCGCATCGCCCTTTCTCAGCCCCAATGGGGGAGGTCTCGCACTGCTCTGAGCGATCCCAGAGCAGCTTGATCTGCGTCTTGTCACTATACGGGAGGCGACTCCGGTAGGTTGACACGCCGCAGATTACTGCCAAGGGAGGCCGAAGTGGCTGAGGCGCGTCTTCGTTCTTTTGTAGCAGACAGCTGTGGCTGTAGTGCCGTCTCGTTAATGTAAATCGAAGGATTAAAATTTGGCGGGCGATGCATGCTTGGAAGAAAAACAGGGACAGTTGTAAAAGACAAACCGTACGTTGGTGCGCAAACTAGCTGCATACTTAGACGAGAAACAGGGACAGTGGAAAAAGACAAACCATACGAGAACTTAGTTGCTAGTTAGCTCACCAACGCATGGTTTGTCTGTTTCCACTGTCCCTGTCTCTCGTCCAAGTATGCCGGGCCCCCCAAATGTGGATTCAAAATTACCCTTTGTTAAAATCATTTGTTAAAATCGAAGGAGCCGTCTACTCCTGTGGCCATGGAGTCATACTGGACAAACATGTACCGCTATGCGACGGCAGCATGCTCAGAAATTCTAAAGCGTTTAGAGCCCCCAGAGTACACATAGTAGGTTGGCCAGTTTGGCTCTGGAATAATACTCGCAATGGTACGGAAGCCGACCACGTACGAACTATAAAAAATACCCGCATAGGATAATGCGTCGATAGCGCATTACCTTCTGTACTGAGATTCTCACTTTTTGCATTGGCTGCACCCTTATCAGCGAAGAAAAAGGTCTCGCAGGAGGAAACGCTATTTTGTGACTGCTTTACTCAGGAGAAGAATTTCTGCTTTGCGACGGTGGTAGTAGTGTCACCTCTACAAAAGCATAATTTATTTGCATACGCATGATTACTTCAGAATTCATTTTCAAGTCTGTAACAATCGTATAGCGACTTACGAAGCGTGTTTTAAGGTAGTTGTATAGAGAGCTGGCATATCGGCCGGGCCAGTTATTTCGGGTATGTATGCACGCAGCCTGTACTTAATTGGTGCGACAGTCTTAAAAAGACCCAAAAGGTAGGGTGTCAACATCGCCCAATTGACTTAACGGATCAAAGTCTGGAATGCGCAGGCCTTGTTTTGAGTTTTTCCGGCCGATTCACGCATTTTAAACTAAAAAAGTGCGCTAAAAAGTGCCACTTTCCTTGCACCAGCACCACTTTCCGCTCCGATTTCCTGGCGTATGCCATAACGACACACCTGCCATCCTGCGGGGCTGTATTCAGCATGTTGAACCTGTACAGCCTGTGCGCTAACAAACGAAAAATCTATCGTAATGATGAAATTGGTGAAAAGCGGCATTTTGGAGGCTATAGTTTGCATGGAAACCTATCGCGAACCAGTGTAACGCTATTACGCTACTATCGTAGTTGGTGGGAGAGAGGAGGCAGGGTGGGGTCAGAAACGGCGCGTGGCGTTCTTTATTCGGCTGCCCATTGCGGGTAGACTACGGTTCACTTTCGCTAAGTAATCAAATCATGGATTACATGCGGTAAACGCAGCAATGCAGCCACAGATAAGGATTTGGCAAATTACCTTTAGTGCTCCTGTGAGGTGCTAATGCCCCGAAAAAAATACTAGGAAACGTTCAAATGCTTCATAAAAATTATTGCCTTATCCATTCAATAAAAACGACAGCAATAATATTTACGGCATCTTCGAAAACGACGGCCAAGGCAACATATTGTGGTGTTATTTAGACGCCTGCAAATTTTCAGGATAACCTGAAAATTCTCTTTTAGGGAGCCGGATTCACTGCATACCAAATTCTGTAAACTGTACTATCCTGACGCTGATTAAAAAGCATATCGGTTTATATCTTCTTAAAGAAACACTGAAGTGATTTGTAAACATTGCCTGATTACTAGCGCAAATTGTAGTCTGGAGTTTCTAGGCCATGTTTCGAGTCCGACCACCCTCGCTAAGTTTACGCGACTTTATTCAGCAGAAAAATCTGTCAGAAAATTCTGTCCTCCTCTGTGCATCCTCCTTGCCGATTTCTATGCCGTTTCGTATGACTTCAAAACAAGATTGATTGGCTTGACTGCGGTACTGCATGGCTCACCGACCCTCCGACACAATCAGTCGGCCCAGCGTTTAGCTGGCCGGAGGCCGACGAGTCGTCGCTATATGTTCACTCATCTGAAAATAAGCCACGGCACGTTTGTGCGAGAAGGAATGTGCTTTTAGTTTGTTAGTTTGTGAACTGTATCAAGCTCTAAGTCCTAGTCGCTCTGGAGCACACAAGCGCACATGCGACGCTAGTAGAAACAGCTAAGGCCAATTGAAGGCGGGAGAAAAGTGAACGAAGTTAATATAGGTGCTAAGAAATTACAATCAACCGAAACCTTTATCGTACAGCGTAAGACCAAGGTGCGGGAAGCGCTTGTTGCGCTGGGAGAACAAGCACAGCGGTCAGCAGCACGACCACACATCTGCGAACGCTTTTCCGGCTAAGGAATGCAGTCGCTAGACGCGAGATATTGTTGGAATATGGGGACGCTCACTGCACGAGCGCTATACAAGAAATTGTCATCTAAGCTGCTTGAAATTTATTAATGCTAAAACTAAATAAAATTGTAAACTAACATGTGCATTATGTATTTTATGTTTCTAAACATGGCAGCGCTGGCTTATGGCCGAGTACTCCGGAGCACTAGGTCTGTTGTTTGGCAAGTTCGAATCCCCGATAGTGCATGTTTTTTTTTAGTTGATTTATTTGTTTTGGCGCAATGTTTTTTATACTGAATTCACTATTTTTGCGCTGCAACGTTCATTGCTCCCCGAGCGAGTTCGCAGAACGCGTGCAGACTGACGCTGACGCACTGACGAGTTCTCGTTGGCGTGGTGGTGCCATAAGCACCGACTGCTCGTGGGCACAGTTCCGAATCAGCCGGTCCTTGGCCTGGTGCGAATACGCTACTTACGATACAGGCACGACCGGGGCAAAGATGGGGGGAAAGCGCCTCGTATTGAAGCGTCTGCGATGACGCGGATGGCGTTGATCCACTGTGTACGCCTCGGCTAGTGATTGTTACGATTCCAAGCCGTGCTGATAGGTTTATCTGACACATTTTACAGCCGACAGCATGGCAGAAGCGCGGTATGCCGATTACTGAGGTATCGAGAATGCCCATCCAACAATAACGTCGGATGCCAAGCATGTTGTTTCACAGACCCGAAACCGAAACTGGTTTGTATTCTAATCTTGGGCATCGCCCAATCACATAGCACCTTGTACTGACATCACTGCTGTTAGTTGGTGCGGCCGCCTCAAACAGCGCATGATAGTTTTTCTTCTTTCAGGCTTTATAAAATAAACATCACCTTATCGCACGGATAAACGATAAAAATGTGTTTATTTGAGCCAGTCTACGCTATGCTAGCAAAAACAGGAGCTTGACAAATTCACTTCAGCGCCCCTTTAAATGCTACCACCGCAATCAGCATACCCCTATGTACAGCCGGTAAAACGCTTGTCTATCACAGCGATTTCAACTTCAACCAGCTACATCCGAAAACTGCCGAAACATACTCGTTCCAAACATGTCGGAGGCAAAAGCGAAGGGCTAAGACTTCAGAATTCCGCAGTATTTTTATTCAAATCCCGCTCCGGCGGGGCAGGATAGGGCTGAGAGTACGAACGCTGTGTTATAGACAAGCATTTTACCGGCTGTACAAGGCAAAACTATATAGGACGAATTGTTTCGTTTTATTCTTTGGCATGAAAAGTTGTTGGTTTCATATGAAGGTACTCTTTTTGAACTACAGAATGTGATTAGGGCCAGAAAAGTCGTTTTCGCGAAAATTATATTTATTTAAGTCAAATAATTCCGGGTGACAATTATCTTGTTTCTGGGAAAATTCCCAGAACCATGGAAAAATGGGGCGGACGCAGAACGCCGCAGAAGGTATGGCTGTCGTACTCAATACATTGCGGGTAAACGTACAGGCCCAGCATCTGATTTGTGAATAAACAGTAAAGAAATATGACGAACATGCCTATCAGATTATTTCCTAGGGGCTGCACTTGCCAACAAGTTTGCGCCCTCACCAAAGTTGACTCACGCGTTTCAGTTTAAATAATATACGCTCCTTTAGGAGAAGAAGAGAACAAAACCACAAGAAGAAGATAAGCACTGGAAAAAAATCTGTACGAATTTACAGCAGTGCCTTGCAGTAATCGCAGGGCAGAGCGTCGCCTTTGGCAACCTAACTGAACCTCCTGGATACCTTGGGGTATACCTTCAGTGCGTAAACCAAGGTAGCCGTTACTAGCCCGCGGCACGCTAGCACGCTGGCCTTCCGACAACCGTTTAACCAGGAACGCTGTTCAGTGGACGGGATCGTGCGGGCGGGAACATTGAAATCATTACTCTTCGAATTTAAGGCTGCCGCCGTAAAAAAAGCAATATCGAGGATTCAAACTCCTCCTAAGAATTTCAATTGGCAAAATTTTGAACCGCGCGCCGTAATTTTAAGGCATCCGACTCTCCTGTTTATTGTTATTGCACTAGGCAACGCTTGCCGCCGTAGGAAGAGCGTTATCAGAATGCCCTGAAGGCGTGCTCTCGAGGCAAGCGGTCCGGAGGAGTTATGGAAGCAAGTGTTCCGACGCTGAACATTTGCGAATTTTAAGGAGGCCATTAAAAAGACGGTTTTTTTTTTCTTTATCAACGAGAGTAGCCATTTTCTTGCACCTTCACAGTGTATGAAATCCATTCTTTCGCTGTTTGCAACATGCCTTTTTTCCGTCAGTTCCGTAAAACGCACAGCCGTCCCTTGCGACCTTCATGCGATGCTTCCGAATGTTCTTTTTTAAGCACTCGCTCTGCGTTTCCGCTCAAGTGCAATACCTTCGAAACTGAGCGAAACGTTCGCTCCATTTAGCATTTGTAAACGTTCGCATCTTACCTGCAATTTTTTTCTTCTAACGTCGTATACATGGGCCGTTCATGAGTGGCGCTGGGGAATATTTCGACGCTTCCGAAGCAGTGAGAGAAGTTGTGTGCGCACCGTGTCATTTCAAAAGAGATGTAAATAGAAGAAAAGAGGAGAAGGAAAAGCTTTGGAGTCCGTCAGAAATACGTCAGGGATTTTTCTTTTTAATATTCGTCGTATTCAGAGGACCGTTTGTTGGTTCACATACATTGGTCGTTTGGTGCGCTGTTTATTTGCTATTTTTTCCTCGGGAGTCTTTTTTCCTTCTGTCTCTCTACTGAACAGGTATTTTTTCGCGGCAGTTTGCTGCAGCCATATTGCAAAACCGGTGAGCAAACGTTACGAAAACAACGAGGCTTGAAGGCCCATTGCCGGCAAATCGCTTTCCGAATGGGCTTCGCCAGCCACTCCTTCTATGCTCATTTTTGTTTTTTGTTTTGCATTTTTCTTTCGCTTTGTTTCCAAGTGATACTCTTCAGGCTACATCTGAGAACGCAACCATTCTCATAACATAGGCAGAATATCTACAAACCAACAAGAACATGCGTTTTAAAACTCTCTGACTCGTCTCGCAATGTCGGGATCCATTGTCTCCCGCGCGGGCTCTTTCCGCGTACGCCCTTTCACGGTACCGCCTCCCCTGGGGCCGAGGGTTTGCGCCGGCGCACACGTAATGATGCTCACGAGAAAAAGCGAAAAGGACGCACTTTCCTTTTCCCTGAGCCTCTGCTTGCTTTCTGTGTAAAACAGACTCCACTTGTCTGGTAGGTGCCAGCACCACCCCATTCCACCCCTCTAGTTTACTGTAGAATCAACTACGTCTCTCTTGCGCGAAAAGCTATAACGCTGAGAAGCTCGAGGAATAACCATGACGTATTCAAAGAAACTATGCATTAAGAGACGCGCGCATCATCTGTCGGTCACTTTTTTAAGCGCCCCGGATTTAACCCCACATTCACGATGGCGGTGCTCAAAGCCTTAAAACTCAATTTCCAATTCATATGGAATAATGCAATACATACCCAGCCTTTGGTGAACTCGGAGGGGGGAGGGGGGAGGTCTCTCCTATCGGAATTTTCGGCTTCGTGGATGCGTGGGGGGGAAGGGCTAAATTTATGACTCTGCCTATCATCCGTTAACGACTGCCGAAAACTAATATAATGCAAATGCACCGCTGGCCTACCAACCTAAATTTCGCTTTTGTCTGTATGAAGTCTATGCTCCGCTAGTGAAAATTAAAAAAAAAAACGCTGCCGGGGCTAGTATCGGGCCTATCGAGCCTGGCTCCTCCCTGTTGAGAAAGTCGATGGCTTACCTACTATGCCACGCCGCCAGGACGTTGAGCGTGGAGGTTTCTAAAGTTTGCGAGCGTAACAAAAGTTTAGTTTTTTATGTTGTCACGAAAACCTTCTATTTTATACTCGTGTTCGTAACAAATATGAGATTGGGATGAGCTTCGAGATCCATTCATTCACAGTTGTGGAGAGGCTGGCGAAAAGTGTCGTGAACATGAAGGTAAGAGAAGCTTAGGAAAGGGCATCCAGCGCATTCCAAGGGGTATAATGACGGAAATTACGCATTTGAAATTGGTTAAATCACGAAAACCTTCTGTTTTATGCTCGTGTTCATAACAAACAGGAGATTGGGATGAGCTTCGAGATCCATTCATTCACAGTTGTGGAGAGGCTGGCGAAAAGTGTTGCGAACATGAAGTTAAGAGAAGATTAGGAAAGGGCATCCAGCGCATTCCAAGGGGTATAATGACGGAAATTACCCATTTGCAATTTGTGAAATCGCCGAGCTAATGAAAATAAAACATCAATCGGACCTTGGTCCTCTCGATTGCGAAACAGATACCTTACCTACTAAGCCACGCATTCCGCATGATCTACTAAGCCACGCCATGACCAAATCGTCGGATCTGTTACCTGCGCCTTGCTAGAGACACTGTCGCCTCACCTTGTGCGAAATGTCTCTCGCGTGCGTATGAATAAAATCAATGTGGAAATTGAATCGGGATCATGTATAGGCAAAAAGGTCAAAAAGAAAGATTCGTCGTGCTAAGCGCCGCGAACAACACCGCGCTCGCAGGCAGAGAACAGATGCATACACGTAGTGATGTATTGGACAGTGTTTTATAAAATGGCTAGTCAACTTAATAGTTTCAGACGTTCAAGCAATTCATTCATTCATTCAGTCGGTCGGTCGGTCGGTCGGTCGGTCGGTCGGTCGGTCGGTCTGTCCGTCCGTCCGTCAGTCCGTCCGTCAGTCAGTCAGTCAGTCAGTCAGTCAGTCAGTCAGTCAGTCAGTCAGTCAGTCAGGCAGTCATTTAATTAGTGTATATTCACTATGAGCAAAGTATGTGCGCGTACTCTGAATCCTGCGCGTGTACTCTGAAGCCTAACACAGTATCACCTACCCTCAGAGTAGTACATACGAGCAGAGGTGCGTAGGAGAGCACTTTATAAGCAGGAATTTCTGCTGCTTTTGTGCGATGCTCTGCGGCTGGTGCAGCCAGGCCGCCAGCCTTTTCTTTTTTCTTTAGCGAATTCGCGCCAAGCGTACGCAGCTTGGCGCTTGCTCTCCCCCGTGGCGAGGAGCCAACTTGCAGTGCCCCAGAAGAAAAACAAAACAGAACAAAACAACCGGGAGCTTATGCATGCAGACTCGTACGCCTTTTGCACGCCAAAGTTACTGGGTGGGTTTGTTTGTTTTTTATTTGGAATTCAGTTTTGTTGTTTCTTTCACTTTCTTATCTCTTCTTGTCATGCAGCCGCGCTTTTTTTTCTTCTTGGGTACGTTTGTCAGCTTTCCTGAAATGAACTTCGGTGTAGTGTAGGAAGCCCTCTCCACAAATACATGCATAAATGACAAAACAGCCATAATTGTGACAGAGATTCACTCCTTCACTAGAAGCGAAACACCGATTCCTGATACAAGCAGAACCACTTCGAAAACCATCTCAAGTGCTAGAACTATAAATTGTATTGCAGAGGCCAGTATCTCTGCGTTTAAGGCATACTAAACATTTCAAAAACATATGTCTGGATGTTGTAACAAACAACAAAGATGCTACCGCTCTCAACACGACGTTTTCGGCTTTCGAACCTTTCAAACATGCAGGTACGATGAACTAGTCGAAGCCGGACGCAGACTAGACGCCTGCTAATATCTCGGCAGCTGCAGAAAACTATACAATAGTGACAGGGAACAACCTACCGAGGATAGAAATATCAAATGAGCGTTAGGTGGACCGTGCTTACACCCCTAGTGGACACATATCTGGTTTAAATGTAATGGTGGGTTTGTCTAGGGGGCATTGAAAGGAGTAAGAGGTAGTGGCGTCGCAGTAGGAAGTATACAGAGGGCCCTGCCAGATCGCTCTCTCGTCCGTTGTGAGCGCAGCCACGCATTAGAAGTTTTAATAGCCACGCACAGGCACAGAGTGGAAATACGAGGAGAAACGTCAAGATGAGCGCCGTATCGCATAGAAGCCGCTTCGACCCAAACACGAATTACGAACAATAGACGCCCAGCTATAAAACGGCGATTTCTCATTATTATCGGAACAGCGTCGAGGCAAATCATTTCATCTCTGATCAATACCGATCAATTATTTTTTTCTGGGTCGTGTGTCTCCGGCAGCTATACTGATGTAAAAGCCAAGAATTGTTTTTTAAAGAAATAGAGATTCTTCGACGGGCAATATGAGGCTTCACGGGAACAACAGTAAATATCTTGGTGGTATACAGTAGCGGGCTCCACTTATATGGCCTCCGTATCGAGCTGACTTTGTGCTATCATGGTAAGGACCCCTTTATTGAGCGCCAACTGCGCTAGCATACAAATGTCTTCCCGAACAATACGGACTCGATGAGAACAATACCCGAGCTTGGGCTCGCCAACCGGGTGAGGCGAACCGACCTGAAGATCCAGTCCTGAAAAGCCACACCGTGCACAGCCTTAATCGGCAATCACTCGACGAGGACGAGATTGGGAGGTGGAAGTGGCACTGTTTTCCCAGCGGCCAGAAGGTTCGTGACTGCTCTGCCGTATCGACACCGACTAAATAAACGAAAGCCTTAATAGCTTTTCGCTCGGAACACAGCTAAACGTATTTCTCCCGAAATACAGCATCCACAAACTATAAAGCAAGAAAAACTGAAAGGCAACCACGGCTGTATTGAATTTTGGGAGTCAGCTACACGTTTTGTGAATTTGCTTGCGCAGAAACGCCCGTCCGCACAGGCTATCTATCCTCTGGGAACGCCAAATCCGCCCTCAGGGAGGTGGGTGTGGTCGCTTGTTTTCCCTCTTTTTTTTATTTCTCGCTTACAGAATGAGGCACGTTGGGGGGGGAAGGGGGGGGGGGGCTACTGGTTCATAGCTCTAAATAAGTGCAACACAGAACGGACAAGAACAAGAAAGCGAAAAATGGCAGAATCTCGACTCTGTGGATGATAGCGAGGGTGTAGAGTACGTGGATTCGAAATGACATCCAAGTTGCACCCCGACCGTCATTCGATTTGAGCCGTGAGTTGCACCTTGATTATTCCCTAAATGAAACTGCATCTCACGGCTCAAATCGAATTTCACTTGATTTTCGCTTGCTGGTAGTGTGCGCTCGGATGGACGCGGACGTTCATTGGGAGGTCCTAAGGTACTCCGCACCGTTACAGCCGAGGGAGTAAGCCGTTTGATTCTCGGTTACGAACTCACAGTCGTACCCCAGTGCATAAGACGACTGACACTAACTCTGTCTGGTCTACCAGGCACAGGCTCTAATCCTGCCGGTGCCCGTGTGATTTTTTGCGATTGTGAATGCTATGCGCATGGACGCGGACGGACAATGTGCGGTCCTAAGGTACTCCACACCTAATAACCGGGCTGGTGCTATCCCGTAGCTTTATTGCCCTTGTTCGTTTTGGGCTACGCTTGCTTATAGCTTATAGAAGCTTCAGGGTAGCATGTGCTTAACATGGGCATGCGTTTTCTTTACCGTAGTATAGCCTTGTATCACTGCAGCCGGGAGCATGTATACCTTATCCACCAATGGCACCGTAAAGAAAGAGAGAGAGAGAGAGAATTATTTACGTGATATTTTATGCTTAGACCTCAAAAACAACATTATGGGCCATTGCGGGATTTTTTGTTTTTGTACCGAGGGACTGCGGAAGAATTACGCACTTGCCAAGAAAATGCGCTAGGAATGTGCGCAGTCTTGATGAAAAGAGGTCGGTCTTGTCACCACGACGGAAAATTTTCTTTCCATTCAGCACCGGTGTTCACGACTACGTGCTGGAGGCGTGGCAGCGGAGAAAAACACAAAACCACCGTACAATTAACGGTGTCCTCATGAGCATGCAATGGCGGTGAACTCAATCTCAGGAACAACATCATAGGTAGAATTCGCATAATGAGGGTCACGGTGACGGTCACATCAGGACTGTCACTGGAAAAAGCCGGCGTAGTGTAGTAGGTAAGCTATCGGTTTCACAATGGAGGGGGCCCATTTTCTGCGCTTACAACTAGGCGTTTCTTGTTTTTTTTTGTTGTTGTTGTTGTTAGCTGAGAAGAGGCTTGATACGAACAAAACTGAAAAAAAAAAGCCTCATTTCCGCCGCAATTGAGGAGGAGAAAAGCGAAAGGAAAGGCCGAGAGGTTATCCAGACTTAGAGCCCGGATTGCTACTCGGCAAAATTGAAATGCACGCGATGGCTAGGGGCATCTTCTCAGAGTAACTTTTCTCTGTGTCATCAACGCTATTCGCCATCCTCTACGCAACTCGGAATGAATGTAGGGATATCAAAATGCCATGTAGTTCCTTCGGACCTCAGAGCTCACGCCCAGCTCATGTTTCTCACGAACACAAACATAAAAACGGGGGCTTTTCGCCAAAACAAGAACTTTTGTTTTGGTCCCAAATTTTGCGAACCCTGTTCACTCTTCCCCGATGTCAATCCAACCTGGCATATCTTTACTTCCATAAAGTCATAGGGTCTGCAGCACGCTGTAGCCGAAGGGGTGTGCACGCCACGGGAAGGGGCGCTGCGGAGTACGCGATAGAGCATACTGCAGCAGCAACCTCGTTTCTATACACACGGGACGAAGCACGGCCCTCGTTCCCGATCCGCCGCCGTTTGCCATCGGCATCGGAGCGCCACACCTCCGTGGCACGCAATCCGTCCTCTGACGAACGGAAGGAGCTTGCGTCCCGTTATTTAGCCTCAGCTCCGCGCTAATCTCATCGAGGCTGGGGAGCGGCGGGGCGTTCACAACGCGCTCTGATCTGATAATCTCCGTGGTCGACGGTGGCGTGTACAGCACGAGCAGCCACTTGGTCGGCTGCCTCGCCGTCCTCGATGCGGTGAACGCAACTAACCGCGTTGCTCCATCAGTTGCCGCCGCAGCTGCTGCGTTGGCTCGATCGCGGTCGCGCGAACGACAGACGCGGCCGCCACTGCAATGCACTACGAGCTCCCACAATACGTGTCTGCGCCTAACTGCGTGCCATAAAGGGCGATTGCGTAACGCAACGGCCGCTCCCCGTTAATCCGCTTCCGTCTCCGCGCCACTGCTGCGCTGCGTGCGTGTGCCGGAGCTGCCGGAGCGGGAGTCACGTACACCGCGCAGCGACGCTTCTTTCGCTTCGCTGGCAGCGTTTTTGTCCCTGTGCGCAGTAAATACGTGATGCCTAACTGCCGCTTCACGGGGAGGACGTGAAACGATGTTGCCACTTAGTCAGATATGTCGATCGACATACAAACAAACAAACAAACAAACAAAAAATAAATACAAAAAAAACGGCGACGCTTGCACTGAGCCGCGCAAGGCTTGAACCATAACGAAGCTGCATGATTTCTTTCTACGCGAGCGCTGAAGGACACATCACCACGCATTTGTACAAGTTTTAAATTGTTTATTTACATGTTCCGCCGTCGCTTTGCACTGTGCGAGTAGTAGTTATCATCATAAGCATCGATATCACCGTGTTCCTCATGCCAAGCATTACATGCGCGTTGGCGCGCTTGACGGAAGCTGGGGCGCAGTGGCGCCGCGTACGTGCACGACGCATGCGCGGCGTTCCTGGAGTCGCGTCGAGGTTCCGTGGAGCAGGTGTAGCGCCAGCTTTGGCATTGTTGGTTGGTAGGCAACTCGAGGCACTCCTCGGGGTTTTCGCCTTTTTTTTTTTTTTGCTAAGGCCACTGTGCGTGCCGGGACGAGCTCGAGCGCACGAGGCACGAGCTCACGAGCGCTCGGCACTTTCTTGGTATTTTTAACGTGTTACGCGTTACGCGCTACACATTACGAGCAGCTACAGCCCATCCGCTGTTAATAAACAAACAAAGAAACAAACCAACAAATAAATAAATAAATAAATAAATAACATATCAATGCATGTGTGTAACGAAGGTAAACAGACCCATGAGATTTTGTGCCGTGTTTTGCGGTCTGTCGTCAGGGTCTGTAGGCCCTAAATACAGCACTTTGTGAAGTCGTTACTACCGCCTTCCCCCGGGATCTCTGCAAAATCTGTCGAAAACAAAATACGCCCTGCAGGGTCTGACCGCCGTTCGTCTCGGCTGGGAGCCATTCGCACTATAAAAGCCACCTCTCCATTTATTTGTGCGAAGCTTGCAGTACGTATAGTTGGTAGTTGGAACAGCTGGTCTTTGCAGTTGACAGTTTGCTGCAGTTGGCCGTTATGTATCGTGGCCATTTTCATAGAAATACAAAGCGGGCGTTTTTTTTTGCCTCTCCGACCTCAACTACATGTCGAACCGGAACTGAACCAAAGTGAAAACCGGAAGCGAACCGGTATTTTTGCCGGAACTGAACCCGAACCCGAACCGGTGTTTTAGAGAACGCTGAACCCGAACCGGAACTGAACAGAAAAAAGAAATAGCGGTAACGGGTTCATGATGAAACGGTTCGACCATGGAGGAAAGAATACCCAGGAGAGGCACCTAGCATGCCAAGGCATGGAGGAAGAAATACTGAGGAACCCCCCCCCCCTTCTCAGAATCCCAATGCTGTGCAAAAAGTGTGTAGGAAGTGACGCCATTTTTAATGAGCCCATAAGACAGTGTTGCTCAGTTTTTTTACGGTTGCGGTGGCTAAATCCGGCCAAATGCCACGGATAATTTTTGCGGCGCTTTGAACTGTGGCTGCCTCGCTACGCTGGCAACACGGCGCAGTCGCTACGGCGTCTTCTTCTGCAACCTGTGAACTACAGCTGATTTCGCAGCGTTTCTTCTACTGCCGTTTCCTTTGTGGTCTAATGTTCCTTCGAAGGCAACATCCGATGGTTAACAATTGGCGTAGTCGGTGAGCATAGCTGCCGTCCTCTTGCCGCGATATCGTGTCGATTCCGCGCAGTGGTTTTCCATCCTTATCGGTCTGCCGGTCAGAAGGTGCGCGTTGGCAGCTTCGTCAAGTTTTGCCGAGTGCGACCGGCAACCCGGCACGCAACAATGAGGCACCTGTCAAACCACTGCAGCCACTTATCCAAGTGAAGTGAAATTCATCGCAGCTGAGACATAGCGCGAAGACCGCCGTGCTGTGCGAACCCAAACCCTGCTCCCGTCGTCTGCTCTCGCTTTCGCGAGCTGCTTAGTAAACTCTACCCAGGTCAATTTGAACCCAAATGCAAACATTACGAAAGCCTGGCAAGCATGGCCCACATGATATGGACGTGCCCACAAATATCAAACGGCACACACACCATAGACACTTGGGAGGCTCTGATCTCAGCTGAGACCTATAGAAGCCCAACGGAAAATCATCAATCAAGCTGCAGGCAGCCGCCAGTCCCCAAGGGATACTGGCCGACTCCTAGCAAGGCTTTTAAAAAACCCATTGATTGACACTAAATAAAAGTTTTTCATTATCATCATCGCGAGCTGCCCGTACCGCGAAGCTGTTATCAAACCGGAAACAGCAGAGGAGATTGGGAAAGAGTGCTGGGCTCAGTGGGCTCCTGTGCCCGTTTAATGGCACACCTGCATTTAGCTTGGTGAGAGGGGAGGAGGGGGTAAAGGTGGGAGGACAGTGATTGTGAGAGGAAGGAAAGAAAAGAATTAAAAGTAGAGAAAATAACGAAAAGTAGTTGAAACGGTTCTAGACGGGAGTGGCTAGAGGCGTTGGTTCAGTTCCGTGGCCTCGCTGTAGTGGAGAAGGCTCCGGAAGTCCAAAACTCTCGTCAGGTCAGGGCCCCTCGGGAAGAGCAGCACCTTGAGGCTGGCGATTGGCAGCCCCAGGCGTCGGTATGCCGCTTCCATGAGTGACCTCGCTGCGACATGTTGCGGGCAGATGCGGTGGACATGGTCCATTGTTTCGGGCTCCGAGCAGTTCCTGCAGGCAGAAGAGTCTGCGCGTCCCTGATGGTGGCGCCGGGCGGCGTCGTTTGAGCAGTTGAGACGGCTCAAAGTCTGTGAGATCGGCTTGTCTTTTCTTCTGCGTTGTACACTGCGTAGTACAACCCGCGTTGTACACTGTGCCACAACAGTGGCGAATCTGAACACTGACGCAAGCTCGACTGCACTAGGCGACTGGGAGCGTCGTCAGGGCCGCTAGTATAGGTTCGCTTCTTCGGCATCGGTGATGTCCGCCAAAGCCTGCACATCGTCGCCAGCCCTTACGAACTCGTATGCCGTTGTGTCATTCGGAATGGCGCATGAGAATGCTGAAAGCTCTCTCAATTAATTCTCGAGGCACTCAGCACCGTCGTCTTCGGTATTCGAAGGCCTCTGATCTGTAGCAGCGAAACAAAGCTGCTTTGCACACAACACGGTCCGGATCGGCCGGGCCGTGGCCGAGCTGTTTTCGCCTTTACGTCAGGTTTGGTGCGCACTATCGCGCTCAAAAATGCTGCGATAAATACAGTCGACATCGTTTCACCGGCCTGTACCTGTTGAATACTCTCCAACTAAATCCAAATTCTTCCGTTTTTCCGTGACCATGGCTCAGAAACGCGTGCCGCGGACAAGACAAACACGCACCACGCCACATAAGTCCCCCTGCGCGAGTCACCACTGATAACCGTTCAAGCACGCAGAAAAAATGCAAGAATCCGAGCGTTCCGGTCGGTTCACCCTCCTCCTTTATTGCCCTTCGCGCCCAATCACTCCCCGCGTTCTCACCGCCATGCGGCTGCCATTCATGCTAGCGTGCGAGCAGGTGTTGAAGCATGTTTTTCAACATGTGCTTCAACACATGGCTTCAACACATGTGCTTCAACACAAGCATGTGCTTCAACACAATGCTTCAACACCTGCTTCAACACCTGCGAGCAGGTGTTGAAGCATGTGAAGGTGTTGAAACATTGCCTTTAACAAACTTTTCTTCCTCCATGCTTCAGCACGCCATCACCGAGCGCGGCAGCGCCCGCGGCAGGGTGGCTAGAAGGAGCTCATGTGCTTCTAGCCACCCTACCCGCGAGGAGTCATCAGCATCGCATCCAACCCATCAGGAGAGGCGCACTTGCAGGGGCACTTGCGGCGCAGCGTTCGATGTATCGAATGTGCCCGTGATCGGGAGTTCGGAACAGGCGTACAACAGCGCTAAACTTTTGCATGGGATTTCCAAGGGGATGTTTAGACTGTTCGATGTAGACAATAATTTGATATATCTGTGTTCGATATACCCGTTTTCGACTGTATATACGCCATCGAGCGTTCTGAGGCTTTTGCAGTCCTTAGCGAGAAACGATGCTGTTAATGTAAAAAGTGAAGCTGTGAGCTTATAGCCCCTCGGAAGGAGATTGTCATTTTGGTGATAATAACATGCACACGTTCGGAATATACTATGCAAGGGAATACCTTTCAGCTCCCAGCACAAGGACTCCGTATGCCACGCTTCTTGTGCGTTGCATACACGAGTCGTGTCATAAACCTGCATGTGTACTTGGCATTGTATAATGCACCTCCAGTTGGCACATTCTCCCTCAGTCAGCAATATGCAAAATATAAAGAATGGAGAACAATGAAAGAGAAGTGAAAGAAGAGAAACCTTGCTGCGCCCCGCGGGACACGCCAGCTCAAGTTTAAGAAAGCAATGCTTCCTAGATATCACAAACTGTGCACATCATTGGAGGGTGCCACACATTCTGAGCATTTTTGAACGATGCTCAGGTACCGCCCTCCATAACATCACCAGGTCCGAAATACTGCCTGGTCCTGTTATAACATTGCCGGATACCAGAGGAGGCTCTACTGGAGAGAGGTGAGGCTCCCTGGGACACAAACAGCATTTCATCACCAGACAAGGATTTGGCAACCCCGGTTGAGCACATTTGCCAGAAACCACCCAAAGTAGCATAAAAACTTTCAATCTGGGTCTGAATTCTAGCGTAGCAATCTTTCCTCTTAAAGCAGCAACTGGTGTGGTGGGAGAAGGCCATAAACTTTACTCTGAAAAATTGACATAAATGCACCCCTTTTATTTTGTCCTGCATGTAGCGTCCATTTAATTGACTGTCAGTGCAACGCCATCAATATTTGCACCCACATATGCGTCATCATCGAAATCATAGTCTTGCACTGCGGCAGACAAAGATGCCCGATAAGACGCTTTCTTTCGCAAATGACCTGAGGATTTCACACTGGCGCCATGTTGGCTTGCTTGAGTTTTCTGACTGCAAGTGGTGCGATGCGTTTGGTTGAGTAAAGAAAAAAAAATGCTAGGGTAATGGTTTCTTAACGACATTATTGCCGACTGAATGGCAATGCAACACAGGGAACTATCAATAGCAACTGAATACAAACATTTGTGAGCGTGGATAATGAACGAAAAGTACTGCCTAAAACCGAACGTGGAGCAGCCTAAAAAGGGCGAAATGTGGCTACAATGCAACGTAGAGCGGTATATGTGAGCAAAAAATACGCAGCTGTGCGAGGAAATTGGGCAGACTCACATTTGCAAACGCAGCAGAAGAGCGGTGGGCCCTTTGGTATAAAGTGAGGCAAAACTACCAACGCCACAGTACAGGGAGGTAAGGGATGCACGTCGTTTCAAGTCATAAAATCACGACGTAAAGGTTGTTTTTTGTGGAAAGTGCGCTTCAAGGAGAAAGTACGTTTTGAGACGAGAATGGCAATAAGGTTGACTATAACGTATGGGAATATAATCCAAGAAGAAAAGGTCATCAAGACGATCAAGCAATACGTAAAATATAGACTAAAAAGAGTAACAAAAGGGCAAAAAATGTCGGCAGGTACAGTAGGCATCCGGCACCGATATTGATTATGAGAACAGATGCTTTTTAGGTACACCCAGAAAATGTCCCGCAAGTATTTTTCCCGACAACATGCTTGAATGACCAATAAGGGGAAGTTAGTAAAAAACAGTGTAGGTCAACAAAGACGCCGACCACAGGGTTTGACAATTTGACACGATTTTCTTTGAGCTAAGCATCCCTACACCTTTAAGCGCGAAAATTTTCATCAACCGTAGGTCGGGAAGTACAAGGACTGGCGACTGCCCTGTCCTGCTATTAGAAATTTTTCGCGCTGAAAAGTGTTGATCATAGGGTACCAATTGTGACTCAATTCCACACATAGGTAGGCATGCCGTGTGGCATTGCACGATGATCACCATTTGTGATATCGGTGAGGTCACGATGGGGACATTGCTTCGGGATGTCACCTCGCAGGTCCCCTTCCTAAGTCTAACCTATGTCGGGACTCGTTGTTCTTCAAATTTGCTCCTGTGTACACACGGATTAATATATATATATATAGATATATATATATATATATATATATATATATATATATATATATATATATATATATATATATATATATATATATATATATATATATATTATATATTAAGCCAAAGGGAGCTTAAGAGGGTTCAAAGCTGGTCGACCACTCTGGACATGTCGTAGACACTCGAGTCACGACCCGGGGGTTAAAAAGAAGGTCCCCTTCACCCCGATTAGTCCGAATGGCGCTGGCTACCACCCCCAAGCACAGGAAACAAACATACCTAACATAAATACCCCAGAAAGTGAATGGGAAAATCGCCCCGCCGGTAGCGTAGTGGTTATCGCACCAGACCGGTATTCTGGAGGTCGTGGGTTCGGATCCCACCTGGCGGGCATTTTTTCTTCACTTTCTTTCTTTCTTTCCAAATTCTTAATATGTTTCAATGATCTACCACATCCTCCCCTTTGCTTTCCGAGGTTTTCTCGACTGCCAACCCTTATTTCTATATATATATAGATATATATATATATATATATATATATATATATATATATATATATATATATATATATATATATATATATATATATATATATATATATATATATATATATATATATATATATATGCATGCACCGAATGGTGAGGCAGCATGTGTGGCAGATGGAAACGAACAGAAATTATCCTCCAAATTTTCGTGGCATGTGATAGTAGCAGTGCGAATTTATGAAGCGAAATGTTCGCCTTTCTAAAGCCCTGTAGGATTTAAGGATAATACGCAAAACGTAAACTCGAAAGCCGCGGAGGGGAACAAAGTGGATTTAGGATATTGATAAAATATCGCATTAAACAGCTACCACATTTTGTTAACAGACATAAACTTACTTAAGCTAGCCGTTGATAGGAGTACTAAAATGGGAACGGTAGCATTTACTGTGGATGCATTCTACCTAATTGCGAGCGGAGGCACGTGCTGACACCCCGATGATAAGGGAGGCCAATAATAATCATCATATGCCCAGACAAGCCCAGTTACCTCACGCCGCGCAATGCAACGCACAGTATAACTTTTTGCTTCCATAACTAGTTTCGTTAACAGGGTCTCCGAAAACTCCGGTGATTTGTGAACTAGCCTCAAGCAAAAGCAGCGGCAAAACACAACCTATGCGAGAATAGAAAGCCTTGCTGCGATTCGCACTACGTTGTATACATACTACCACAATAGTAAGGTCGGGTTTTACCCGCCGCGTTAGCTCAGCGGATAAGGCCTTGCTAGCACTGCTGAAGACGAGTTTCCGGGGTCCGTCATTTCTTTGGGAACGAAAACCACCTGTGTGTCGACGTTTGGGTGCACTTAAAATATCCCCAGGTGGTAGAAATTAATCCCAGACCTCCACTACGCACCGCCCTCACAGCTCAAGGGCAGTTTTGTTTGATTTTTTTAAAGTGAATCTTTAGTGTTCCTAATGATGGCGTCTGCAACGCGAAAACGGGTAAAGTGAAAGAAAAAAAAACGCTCCCCGTGGCGCTAATCGAACCTGGGTCCCTGACGTTATGAAGCCGGCGTCTATGCGATTGCTCATCGAAGCGGTTCGGATTTGGAGAGGGGTGCATGGACGGGCAAAATTAGAAACATCCTGCACCCACCGTGTAAAGGCGACGAATATCCGTCACGAAAAAGCTTCGCGTTCAACCATCGTCGTCGTTTTAGACGGACAGGTGCCTGATTTTTTTTTTTTGTTGTTATGTAAGTTTGCAGACCATGCCGCCTATAAACCTGAGAAAACATAACCTGTCATGTTTGCGTCCTCGCACAGCCTTAACAGCTTTCTTGCTCCCTGAAAAGAACCGACTGAGGTATTTGCTCATTAGCATCTTTCGGTGAATTCAATGAAGGGAGAAGATTTTATGCGCGGAGCTCGTTTATTACGGTCTATTTTGTTCTTTGCGTTTTTTTTAATAACACGATAACACTACATCTCAGGTGATGCGGCTTCTTTGATGTAGTACATTGTAACTCATTGGATATCACCTCCTTGAACGGTTTCTATAACGCTACTACCAGTTTCGCAAACGAACAGAGCAGTGAGAGGTCGCTGCGGGTGACATGGTCCCGATCCTGGAAACACTTTCCCCCCTGAGGATGAGAGAAATACAAATAAAGTAACAGCAAAATAAGTTGGCTTCCAGAGTTCGTCCCGAAATGACATCGCGAGCCTCGCCAATTATTCTTCCGTGATGCGTCGTGTAACCTTGGCGCCGGTGTAGAGCTGCTATCCAGGCACGCAGCCACGTGGTGCTTCGTGGTGCTATAAAGCCGACAATGCGAGGCGGGTGGCATTTCGCAACGCCTTCCGCTGTACACTCATCGCTAATAATATATTAATGTGCCATACTTGCCAACTTGCCCTCGGGGCACGCCGAGAACTGGAGTTGCACGGAAAAAGAGAGTCCCCGTTTTGGCAGCAGTCCGAACAGAGAGGACACGATCGCATTCCCAACGCGATAGGCTTACGCAGGCTTGATAGAAAGTAATACACAGCCTCCCACGTTGTTGCCAGACACCGCATTGATTCGATCTCCATGATGGTGGCCTGTTGGCGTGCTCGGATCCCCATGTGGGTCGCGTGGGCCGATATGCTGACGTTCTTTTATTCTTCTTGTGTTAGCGAGAAGAAATTATTAATGCGTCTGATTAGGTATGTTACTGCGAAACAAATATACTACCACAGAGACTAACTGCTGGGCATTGCGTTCGTATGTATTCCCCGGCTGCAGAGGGAATTGGCTGTATGTAAATACTCATGTGCTAACATTACCAACGCTTAACAAGAGTAGAATTACGAGAACGTTGGTAATCCATGACTTTAGTACGATTGTGCAATAAGAAACACGGACGTGAGAGATATGGACACACACACTGCTGTGGGTGTCAGTAGTTTTATATACCCTTTGTACACCCTGGTCTTTTTTTTTATTTCTCTTATTCTGAGCACGAGGTCGAGGGTTGGATTCCCGGCCGTGGCGGCCACTTTTCTGATGGAGGCGAAAAGCAAAAACGCCCGTGTGTTCGAGATTTCGGTGCACGTTAAAGATCCCCAGGTGGTCAAAATTAATCCGGAGCCCTCCACTACGGCGCACCTCATCGCCTACGTTGCGTCGGCGCGTTAAACCCTACAATCAATCAATCAATCAATTATTCCTCTTATTGTTTTCACGATTGTTGTGACGGTACTGGTTTGGTTTGTACATCGCAAAAGCCGCGCATTTTTATTCTTCAATGTGAAAGAGTTTGTCGCGCATTATTGGCACTATTGGTATATGTATAGTTTTTTTTTTCTCAAGTGTATATGTGTTCGATAACTGTAACATTACACTACCTTTATTATTCATAACATGCCCTGTATACTGTGTGTGACTTCATTTTATTACGTGGTGTAATTTCTTAATTCTTGCACATGTTGCTCTGTCGACTCCCATGTAGAGGAGGCTGTGGGCTTCTGTCAAGCTGCTTTTTGTCGGCAGCCTTTTCCCACAGTCTCCTCCATCACTTTATAGGGATAGGAAATAAAACACCATATTATTATTTTATTATTATTATTATTATTAATATTATTATTATTATTTGAGAATTATAAATGCTATTAAAATATTATTTTTGTCATTTTTTTTTCAAAAACAATGGAACCCTGTATACGCACTGTTGAATGCTTACAGCAGTAGCGTTCAGCTGTTTATGCACATACAATAAAAAGGAACACTAATCACCCTATTGGTATCAATAAGTTCAGAATTAGAGTGCGCGAGTATATATGTCACTGGGTCATCAATATTAGAGTATGCGTTGTGTGCGAGCGTTGCCGGATCGTTGGCTTCTGTCGGCTCCCCTTATACAAGCGGGAACGTGCCGGGCGTGGATATCAGCAGTTCGACAATACCGCCGCCGCTTCCGTATCTGGAGGAATATCAATAAGACCGCCAGCAGAGCTGTAGTCAGGGCGTTTCTGATCGCCATCTCGGGCCAAGGTCATTGTTGCAGTGCAGCATCGGCGCAACACAGCCCACATTCCGAACCCTGCGGTACTTAATCCGTAATCTAGGAAGCTGTCCCTCTTTCGGCAGCTCTCCCTCTCCCTCTCTGCAGTTTTTCTTTCCAGCACACTTTCTCGCAAGACGCCCCAGAAAGGTATCTTCGCCGTAAAGCCATCGTGTGGTTCAGCTTCGCTGCAGTGCACTCAGTTGGCTAATCCAAGCAGCTCATGATAAACTTTTGGCGAGGGCCGATGTCGGGCATACGATTTGACTAAATGTTCGGTCTGCGCGTGTAACCACACAATACAAGCACCGAATTGCACTGCGCAGTGCCGGAACGCAGATCACACTTTTGAGTCGAATAGTAGTGTCTACACTGCTGTTATTCGTCGAATTTGCCTTGTTGACGGCATGGTTAGTGTTACTCTAGTGCGTTACAACTCGCTCTATAGCCCTATCTACGAAACCACCTCCGGCCATGGGAGAGGTTGTGCTACATTATTAGTTTTAAATCAAGTATTGAATTATTGATGATGGGCTATGGTATTCGACGAGATTAAACTTGTCACTACTGTAGAGGTTTGTTAGCGAAAAAAAATGTGATATCAGCATTAGAGCGGGTGTACAGCTGTTTCGCTGGATTGTACTCTAGTATAGGAGTACGTTCAAGGAGTTCAAGTACACGAATCGCGCTTATTCTTCCGCGCAAAGTACGTACGCCGGAAGCTGAGGAAGCGTTACGACAGCATCATCGTAGCCACTTAATCACGACGTGCTACGAAAGACAAAAAAGGAAGAGTGCTTGTGATAGAGCGCGTCACTGTACCTGTGCAGTTAATGAAAGGCACGACAAACTCAAGAGGCTTCTTCATCGTCAAGATCCTGATGTTCTAACCCTGCAACCCAACTACTCCTACTTCGTCGAAAATAATTCTTTGGAAAAGCGTTGCAGCTCACTCTGACAAATTTTCTGGCGGCATTTTCCATAGCTTTCTTAACCCGGCATGCTAGGCGAGATATTTGATTGATTGATTGATTGATTGATGATTGATTGATGATTGATTGATGATTGATTGATGATTGATTGATTGATTGATTGATGATTGATTGATGATTGATGATTGATTGATTGATTGATTGATTGATTGATTGATTGATTGATTGATTGATTGATTGATTGATTGATTGATTGATTGATTGATTGATTGATTGATTGATTGTGAGGTTAAAGCGCCGACGCTACACCGGCGGTGAGGCGCGCCGTAGTGGAGGGCTCCAGATTAATTTTCTTTTTCGACCGCCTGGGATCTTTAACGTGCGCCGCAATTTCGACCACTCTGGCGTTTCCGTTTTTCGCCTCGATCAGAAAAGCGGCCACTTATGCAAGATGTTTGGTCGATTGGTTGTGGGGTGTAATGCGCCGACGCTTAACAGGCGATGAGGCGCGCCATAGTGGAGGGCTCCGGATTAATTTTGACCACCTGGGGATCATTAACGTGCACCTATATCTCGAACACACGGGTGTTTCTGTTTTTCGCCTCCATCAGAAAAGCAGCCGCCATGGCCGGGAATCGAACCCGCGTCCTCGTACTCAGCAGCGAAACGCCTTAGCCACTGAGCCACCGCGGCGGGTATATTTAGATTAATCGTGTTGCAGAATGAGTTCGGCAACTCTATCGGCCAGTTTTTGTATATGCGTATACAAAATGGTCCCTACTTCCCGTCTTGAAAGTGGGAACAGCAGACGCTCGTATCAAATATAAATGGTCTCTGAAAACCGAGTATGAGAAGTGTTTACTCCCATTATGTTGATGGGGAACGAAATGATGCAGCTAATTAAAACTTTTTCGGGTGAACAAGTACTTCCGGCCGCTATACAGGTGGCCGGAAGTACTGACTATCTGAACGTAGCCCTCTTTTTCGCCCTCCCAGATTGTGGCGCGAAATTCACCGAACATGACACTGCCAGCGTGAGCATGTTAGCCGACATGCACCGTTTACCCTCTTCCGTCTCTACCACTCGCCGTTCCTGGCAATTCGAGCATTGCGTCACAGCGTCTTGGCACTGTCGGCAACTTACTCCCGGCCTATAGGTTTAAGGCGAATCAGTCTTGCCTTCCACGCGTCCTGTTGTCCGCTTCTTACGCATTAGTGTTGATCTCTCCACACTTCGTAATATTAAAATATTTTAACAAAAAATTGGCAGCGTATCTGCTGACTTCACTGCAAATGTCGTCGTCGGCCGCCCGTGCCCCGTAAATGCCTCTCTTTTCTCCCCCGCCCAGCTCTCACGCTCTTCCCACAATAAACACGGTAGAGGGTTGCTCAAATCAATTTAATTTTCCCGCGCTCAACTGTTCGCGCCATCTACTGGAACCTTTTGTTACTTTTGAACTTGGAAAACTGGTGCGAGGTCCATGCTCGCGCGAGCGCTTTTTGTATTTTCGGGTCAAAACATTTTTTTTTTTCAACTCGTCTCTATTTTTATTTCCTAACGCAAAAATCAAGCAGCGATGTATGTTTAACCACAATAGCACTGCGAATAGCACTTATGGATTAATGTTTTGCCTCAAATACGCCTAGTGTTTTATTTTTTCCTGTAAAATTTTAACATGTATGGAGTGTGTTTCCAGGTTTATTTGTTTAGAAAAGTTTTGCCTATCTAATCCTCTTGTTCAAGTATTCCTTTAACTTTTGGTCGGAAGGCTTAATCGGCGGACAGACAAACAGGCATACAATTTCGGGTTTACGTACCCCAAGAAAGACTATCGTCTTTGATAACTTTGCGATTGTGTGGCAAATTAGCACATCGCGCCTTTTGGGTCTTTTAAGGTCTAAAAGCGTAGGTTTATTTGTTTAGTGGGAGTAGCGGGACGATTATCGAAGACTCCCGGGAATTCCCAATGTCATATGGCATTGGAAGTGCCTGGGAGTCATATGAGTGCCTTGGGAATCATATGACACTGGGAGTACGTAGAACAACACCATTATAGGTGTTGTTCTACTTAGTCCACTGCTCCATAGCCTTTACGCTAAGGGCAACCTCTTCCAAGTTGGTGCATATTCACCGAAAACGAGCGATAACGCCTTACACAACTGACCACGCTCACGTTCCTTACTGTTGCGAAGGGAGCAAGGCTAGCGCGGGATATTTTTCCTTCCGCGCGCTAGAGCCCCGAGCCGTAGTGGATGTTTGTTGTGACTGCGGGAACAAGCAAAGAAGTAGAATAGTGTCACAAAGACGTTGAAGTGAATCGCAACTGGGGAGTTTTAGTCCTGAATGGATAGGTGCCGCGCGTAATTTGGCCGAGTCTGGAATCCTTGGCTCGCTCGAATTCGTTCAAGGGAACAGCCAGGCTGGGCATAACTCGACTCGCGATCCCTTTTCTGGATTGCGTATGTTGACGCGACGGAAATTCTGAAGCCAAGAAGGCAGCTTTCCACTTTAATGTACTTCGATGGTGCCAACAACAGTAGTGGCCTCCGGTTGGGCTCGCGACTGCCGCATGACTTTACCGCATCTGGCACAAGGGACCGCTTGGCCGGAAGCTTGTTCGGCAAGCAGTAGAAACAAAAACGGGATTTGTTTTTTTAAAGTATGATGTTGCAAAATTGGATGCTGGACTTAGATGATAAGCTAGCTTAGCTGATGAGAAATTCGCGTATGAGATAACTGAATTCAAATGCCCGCGTTGCATGCCGAAGTAGCACCACAGGCTTGGGTTATTCGAATTTTGTTGTTTACTTGCGTGTTCATTTCGAACAAAGTTCTTTTTTTTTCTTTTGATGCCTATACGGCCACTGTTATTTAAAAACGAGCAGAGTGCTCTGGCTAAGGAGCAGCAACATAACAGTTGGTCTATGAAATCAGCTACGCCAAAAGACCTGGGCTTGCCGCGACAATTAAGGAAGTAATGAAGTGACGAAAAGTACTGCTCGCTAAGTGGGAAGCCCGAGGACCTGTCGTGCACTGTCTCAGCCTTTCACTTGATAAGCAGTGCGCTGATGAAATCTAGGTTTATCTGCAAACTCGCTCATGCGTTTTTGCGCATACGCATTGATGCCATTGGTCGTGCGAGCCAATGACCGGATTTCCTTAACGGGAATGAAAAATGCTACGCATTTACTATTAGTTGGCTGGCGTTGAACTCACCCTCTACTTCTGTGTTTCCAATTAGGTAAGTAAGCCATCGTCGGTTTCTCGCGATCAAAAGAAACCGATAGCGCCTGCGAGAGGTACGGATAGCAGCCGCGGCGGCGTTGCGTCGGCAAACCGATAGGTCAGATCATTCCGCTCCGGCGATCTAATGTGGAACGTGCACGGAAAAAAGCGCGCGTGTGAGAGAGAGAGTGAGAGGGAGGGAGGGAATGCCCGGCGGGGGGAATAGAGAGAGAAGGGGCGAGTACGGCTACCTGCGGGGTTGGGCGACACACACAGACACCGGGAACTCGTTCTCTCTCTGGTCGGACATAGCCGAAGGGAGGAGGAAGCGGCGGACGGACTGTCTCGCTGAGCGCATAGCAGCGCGCGCGAGCGAAAGTGCTCTCTTCCTGGCTGCGGAGGCGGCACGGTGTCGCAGTTGGCCGCAGCATCTCAGTCGCCGGCATGGAGAAAGTGCTGGTCCGCGTGGTGCCGTACGAGCCGTACACGAGGAGTGAGTACATGCCCTTCGCCCACCTGTGACCGCGTGCGTCCTTCGTTTGTTTGTTGTCTCCCGCCGAGGCTCCAGGCGCTTTTCGCGCAACGAAACGCGCCTGGTGCCGCTGCCTTATCTTCGGGGTGCGTCGGGACGGCTCCGTTTACTACCACGAAGCTGCGGGAGTGTTCCCTCACTGGGTTAAATTTAGGGCATGCGGTGAACGCCTCGCTACCGTCAGCCCGATTCGAATTCCTGGGCGATCGCTTTTGTTCAGCCTTTCCGTGGGGCGTTTGTCGGTGTGTACAACTCGCGCGCCTGATATAAAGATCAATGATTTCGGAAGCTCTAAATATTTGTCTATATAGATAACTCGGCTGATGGGAGATCGAGCGACTTGAGAGGGACAACTATGATAACGACTGAGTGAGTTCTAATCTCAATGAACGGTTCTCCACTTCTGTGTGAGTACGTACTTGTGTGTTGGAATTGCCTCGCACGAACTGCCTCGCATGATTATTTCTCGATATTCGGGAGATCATGTATAACGGATACCTGAGTGTGCTGCGAGTGGCGCCAAAAGTCCCTAACGATGTAGAGAATAACAAGCAACGATTGCTATGTCTTTGTTAAGCGTTTTACGACGTAGACGATACTGATGGGAGCATGCTATTTTAATCCGGAAAGGTGACAGCTACTTGAGAGACGTAATTCGAATAATGCTGGGCTTTCACCCGTGTAAATGTTTTTAATGTTAAAACCAAGTTGAGCAACTGTTTTTTTGTTTTCTCTCTTTCGAAATGCATGCTCGGAAAGCAGGGAAAACGGGTTGCAATCAGGGCCTTTTGGCAATTTTTTTTCTGAAATGCGGTAATCAGAAGTAGGAAAGGGGGCTTCTTATTACGAGGGCTGGAGTTTTACGTTAATATTGTAAATCAGCATCTTTAAATACAACGTTCGTTCTGCATGCACTGGATGGAAACACGATACGCCGGAGTAAACTTATGGGGCAAACGCGTTTTCAGAAACGCTTGCTTGAAAACGTCCTTTTTTATCCGTCCTGTGGGGACTGGCTCCCTAGTTTGTGCGTTCATCCCAAGTCGAAGAACCGCCTGCAGGCTTATAACAGTTTCTGGACAGCCACTTTGTGGAAACATATGGTTATATATATTAACGCTGGTTCTAAGCACTTTGCCGGTGCCTAAGTGGCCCAAGTATATATATGTAGATCATTCTTTTGTGTTTCTGTTGTACGAATTACTTTTCATCTGTCTGCAATTATTCCCCTTCTTCACTCACTCACTCCATCGTTGAACGCCCCCTCGTTTGTATATTATGCGCCCATTTCTTCATTCACAGCCAAAGATGCCCATGACTGAAATCCCGCGGTTGCATATAGGTGTGCGCTGCAACGTGCTCGAAAGAACAAAAAACAATAGCACATTGTCTTCGTGTACGCAAGGGATTGGGCAAGAAAATGAATGTAAACTTTCCCAATTCGCTATGACTGTCAGCAGAATTGCATGATGGCGAGGGGCGGAAAATTTAAATTGTTATCTAGCCAGTTTACGAAAGTTCATTTTGAGTTAGACTTCAGGCGAAAACTTTGCGTTTCCTCAAGACGAAGGAAGGACCAGGAAGGCAGGTACATATGCACGGTGCCACTAAATAAGCTGCTAGACAGACAAGGCACTTTTTGTCTACCATCTGTTCTGCTCTTACCTCTTTGCGGTGTAATTTTCTTTCGTTTAATATGTACCAATCAGCCCAAGTACCAACTTTGGCATTTCTGTGTTTAATTAGCCAGAATTCTTCGGTAAATAATAATTCCCAATGAAACGGACCGATAAATTTAACGTATACCAAGGTAACTTATATTTCAATAAAAAAATACCTCGCCATTACCACCAAGCGAAAGTGGATGAGCAGCGAAGCTTTTTAGCACGGATATAGAGGTGAAATAACATTTAGCTGAAAGGTACGATAAAATTTTCGCTTGAGCGTTGACAACCCTCCTGCTCAAAAAAATCCGCATACATACACTCACGCACTTTTGTTCTGACAATACTGATCTCGACAATGGTGCCTCTTAATTACTACTAATCCATTCGAAATGCATATCCAAGTGGTGAGGCGTATAAGCTTCAGGTCCAAATCCCGTTTTGAACGACGTGCGACTGTGCCGGTGACCGCGTTCGAATACCACCCACACCGGGCCGTTCGTTTTCCAGCACGTGCTCGGTCGCCTTATCAGGCGCACGCTATGTCACGGACTACGTCATACATTCACACGGGCACATAGCTCTGAGGCGAGCGGCGATATGTGTTTACTTTGACGATATGTGTTTGCTTTTGTTGTTGGCTCCATGACTCTCACTTCTTAGAGGAAAGTTTCCGCTCCGACGTGAGGGGCGATATGCGTTCGCTTTGGCGTAAAGCTTGGTCTTTGCTAGCTGGCTTTCCCACATTGCGTTTTTCTGCACGCACGCTGACGCCATAAAATCACGGTTCCTAGTCATAGAAGCTTTTCTTTAATAAATCATGTGCCATTGTCAAGAATAAAAAGATAAAGGCGTCGATGCGTCACTGTATCTTCCTCCGTCGGATGTGAGAGAACTCCAATTGCCGCTCACATTCACATTGTTGTCCCCCAAACAGCTATTTCCCTGTATTTCCCAGCCCCAATTCCAATTCGATTTATATTCGCTTCCACGCCGTTATAATCCCCCGTATTTACTCGCTCACTGTTCAGTCATATTTGTTCAGCAACCACTCAGCCCATCTGACCCGTCAAGTCGCTCCACAAACGCTCAGCAGAGAACTAGCTGTTTAGCCACTCTGTTTAGTCCTGCCTCCGTGCATGGCATTGAGCCAGGTGCTTTCTCGCAGCAGCGCCGCCCAAGCCCCGCCAGGAGGATGAGATGCGGTTCAGCGGGCTGCGGCGGGACCAGATTCCGTCGCGCTCCTTCCAGGTGCTTCAAAAAATGACCGGAGCCGACGACCCGCCGGCACCGTACCAGCAGCAGCAGCAATACTACTACCCTCCGCAGCAGCAGCAGGAACCACCTCCAGGTACCAAACATTTCGCTCTCTGCCTTTTAAAAACGCTGAAGTATCGTCGACGCTCTACTTCTGGCACGAAAATGCCATGGCGCTGTTGGTCACATGTCATCAGTGCAAGGAAGGAGTATGCTTGTAGATATCGTTCGACGTTGCCGTCAGAGCAAAGATCGCAATGTGGAGCGAGCATGCATGACCGGAAATGTTCGCCCACTTTTGTAGCGTGAGCTCACTGGCCGAGGTTGAGCACTTTCGCGTGCCTCCTGGAAAGCCGTGCTGCGCAAGCTCGGCACGTGGCGGCCCGGTCCACTTGATGATCATGCGAGGGGTGGCCGGTTGTGGAACCGATGGCTCGTCCGTCGCAGCAACACCGGCGTGCGCCTGTGGAACCAGCTTAGCTCTCCCGATTGGTGACGCTGCGCCGTAGCCGCTTGATAAATATACATGCGTCGCATAATGCGTATACCGTGTGTGTGTCATTGAAGCAGCAGTAAACATGATAATCAAGGTAATCCTAGACAACCAGGAAAGCATATCCTGGCATAGCGGAGCTAAGCCACTGCTAATTTTTTATAGAACTGGGTCATGCATCAACAGGAGGGCTAGAGCCTAGCACTCTGACCCGTGCAAGCGCTTTCAGCGTGAGCGATACACGGAAAGTCAGCAGGTATTCTCTACCCAAGCTTCATAATTACGCATTTATTGCAAGGTCCTTCCTGGGGCTCATGATTTTGTGATGCCTGACAGAGATCACTTCAGCTCGTGGTACACGACTGCTCAGTCAAGGCGCATTTCGTGCTCTAGTGTGAGTATTTGAAAAGTTTGTCTATGCGGGGGATCCATCCTGGTGTAAGTAGCAGACATGCAAGATTTCAGGCCACTGCAGTGATGTGCTGGTCATATACGTAACCTTGTTTCAGCAGCTTGCAATACGGGCCTCGTACAGAGATGCATAGTTTAAAACTCCCTGTTGTGTGCGCTCCCATGGAACGAATGACGTCTGTTATTGGTTATTCGATATTGCCATACGCGCACGTACATCACCGCATATTCGGAAGGGTAGCGAGCTACTGTTAGCAGGCTTGCTTTGACATGCTTGGCAGGCTTGGCAGGCTTGCTTTAACCTCGACGCCACCAAACTTGTGGACACTTTCTGAGGGTGTTCGATGTAACGCAGGGGTTTTCATCAACAACCGCATTAACCGTACGCGTGCTTCTTAACATTTAGCCTTATATTTACCTTTTCTGTTTGCACCATTTACGGAAAACTTGTCTGGAAGCGAGAAGAGCTAACACCGCGATCCTGTAGCAGCCACAACGCCTGTATTTCGGCGTCCGTTGTGTGTATTTTCACAACTTAAGCATTTAAGCCCGTTTAGCTGCCGGCTTGCGGTAATTTGACCTCGACTAATCCTGCTTTCTCACTGCTAACTCGGCCGCTTTTTGTAGTATCACCGCAGCCGAATATTATGGGTTTTTTTTTTTTTTTTTTTCAGCGGAGCTGTTGTAGGTCGAGCCTTTTCGTCTGTGTGCTGTACGTCGTGCGTCACGCAGGGATAGGAGCAGGCTCTCAGAGAGTTAGAGAGCATATGAAGTAACTCTAGGTTCCCGACCCCCCGATAGAAGGTGCAGTGGTCTCGCAGGGGCGGGTTCCTCTCCCGCTAGGGAGATAGAGAGGAGGGTGCCTCGCGCTGCTGACGTTTAGCTGGCGGTTTCTCTTGCGCGAACCGTAGAATTTGCACGGCGAGGGCACAGCCGTTCTCGGCCGAGTGCCCGTTTACATTCGAGCCGACATTACAGAACCACAGTTCCGCTGATTCGGCAGATTTCAGACTGGATCATACTGGGTTCAAGTTTCTGACTTCGGTTGATTCTATCTTGGCATAAGCTAACAAAATCCTCCTGCGCAAAAAAAAAAAAAAAAAGACAAGGCTTTCTTTCATTCTTGTTTTTTTTTTTTTCGAATTAGCGCACACTTGCTAAGGCGGGAACGACGAAGAGAGTGTAAATACTACCGGCGCTTTTATTACGCCTCCTGCATGCGCCCCTCTTTGCTTATCTTGAATTGCGCCGCATTCTTGGTCATCCGCTTAGTGATTTTTCGCACGAAGCTCGTTCAACGCACTTCTCTCGCCCCCCAAATTAAATATGCCCCCAACCCCCTCACCTCCCAAGGAAAACAATGCTAACCCAATTCAGCAACACGTTTTACCGTGTATACGCAGACATCCGCGAGTACTGCAATCACCCGGAAGAGCTGGACGACACGACTATCAACCCACGCTACCGCGGAGGTAACATCCCCTCGCGCTCCTTCAAGATGCTCCAGGAGATGACCGGCGACGACGGTGAGTGGCATTGTGGGTCAGATGCTGACGCGCCTGCGTTATCATGGCTAGCATCGTTCCCTTTGTTTCTAAGTGTAAAATTAAGGCTTCTCTTCCGTGGGCCGAATATATTGCTTGCTTTCTTTTTCAGCAGTGTGCGGGTTTTCTCCTTGGCAGAGGTTATTTTAAGTCGTACAGGTAACTTATACGTTGTGTTATACATTAATACATATTAGTCGGCTGAGTGACGCCAAGGGGCCTGATAACCGGTGTAATATTCAGATTTAAAATAATTTTCTTCGTTGGCTGTGAAGCTAGATTTGTGTAAAATATCAAATTGCACCCTTCTTTTATCCAGGAAAAGGATGAACCATGCATTTTTTTGTTGGCGTAATTAATTGATTGTTTGCGGCTGCCGCGGCCGGGAATCGAACCCGCGACCTTGTGCTCAGCAGCAGAACGCCTTATCCACTGAGCCACCGCGGCGGTTTGCTGGCGTAATTGCGTATCAAGTTAAAGTAGCTGAACCGCCTCAGCAGTTCCAATATGGTATATTCTTACGAGCAATGGCGGAGCTTGTGGTCTGTATGCGGTTGAAATACGTCGCCCACCCTAATTGCTGCAGTCGATGTTAATCAGTTAACAGAGTGGGCTGCAAGCGGACTTACTACCCAGGCGTTAAGGAATAAATGCTCAGTTTAGTTGCTTAAAAGGGTGCAATCGAACGATAATGGCGGCATCGTTTGACGGCTCAGAGTACAGTAGGCCCCTATCGGCCGCGCATTACGGTACGCAGAAAATACTGCATTGGCCCATTTGTGAAAAAAAAAGATCCCTGTGGACGCTTTTTCACGCAATCTTGTGTTTGGTCAGTGTTCCAAAATGATTGAATGTCTCCGTTTCGTGGTGATGACAACATCGTCGATTGAGCCGTTGGCTCATTCTATGCGTTTATCGTTCGACGGGCCTTATGGAAAAGGGAGCTTGGTAAAAATACGCTTTAAGCACTCATGGTCACAGATGCTCCTTGCCAAGGTTCATTGAATGTTTTTGCAGCTTTGGCTAAACGTTTCTTTTTTTTTTTTTTTTCACAGCCAAGAATCTCGTCACTTAACTTATCAGAATGACCGCAAAAAAGGCGAGGCAGCATATCAGCTTTTAGGGGCACGTTCGAATTTTATTTCTAACCCATATCTTATCAATGAGCACTAACAAAGAGCTCCGCGCATTTATCTGGCACACCGTGTAACTTTGGTGACGACAGTTCGTGTGCGGATTAAAACATAAACATTGCGAATTGTGCACGGAGAAGCTTTTAAGTGCACGTATATGTCATTTGTGCGCTCTTTTGCCGTACGGTTAACGCGAAATAAGAATGTATAAACCCAAGCTGAAATCAGTATTTAGTTGCATCTAGCTGAGTAAATAAAGCCGAAAAGACATACTGACGTTTCATTTAGTGATCAAGGGTCACACGCAAGCCTCCTGGGCACACCGAGCCCGCGACATTTGTCCATCTTGTTAAGCTCGTACCAGCGCTTGGTGCGGTATGCCCCCCTCCAGCGGTGTGCACGTGATCGGCGGCTGGCTGTCCACGGGCCCACGGCGTAACCTTCAGTCTGAGGGTGACAATATTCATGTGGTATCCTCCGGGGAAGGCGCAGGACAGTGCATTGCTGCGATTTTCCTTGTGATTTATTGCTGATACGCGCCCGATTTGACCTTGAACCGCGCGTGTACTTCCCCCTCCACGGCGGCACTCTCCTCCTCTCCACCTCCTGCGCTCACTCACCCGTCCCAGCTCGGCCTCCGACATCATCTCTCCGATTTAAAAGATGGGCACACACGCTTGGGGATAAAAAAGAATGCTACAGTTACATGGTGGGGTGGGGCTGTGGGCGATCTAGAGGGCGATAAGTAGGCAACCTAGATTTTTACGTCAAATTGCGGCAGTTGCTGGTTGTGAGATGGACTTGCTGGCAATCCCAGGGTCAGCTGCGGGTGTAACAGGTTCATCAAAGAAATCTAACGGACTAGTTGGGCTGACATGATGGAAACAAAACTGCGCTTATAAAGGACAGGACGCACGGAAAAAAGACACAGCACACACTGCAGAGTAACAGACTGAGTTTATTTTCACGTTAATATATACTAATATCATGTAGATACATAGTTGAAGAAAGTGGTTATCGCCGACCAAAGGCTTGGTTAAAAAGGCTAAAAAGACGTCCTTTTTAACTAAGCCTTTGGTCGGCGATAACCACTTTCTTCAACTGTGTATCTTTCACCCGACCAGACGAATTTTCGTCAAACCTTAGATTTCATCATGTAGATACGTGGAAACAAGAAAAGATTAAAAATACAAAACGAAAAGTACGACAAAGCAAGAAAAATACAGCCACATTCACCGTGACACGCATGCCGTCTCCAACAGATTATCGCCCATCAAGAAATGCGATTTCTTTGCTCAGCAACGATAGTGAAGCAACACTAATGCATACATCACCCGCACGCACAATTTCGCGGGCCTCTATTATTTCCCGCGTGAGCGCGTCACGGCTCCTGACGAGCACCTCATTTTTCTTTAAAAAACGGAAAACAATTACAATCACCGAAATGAGTGCCAAGATGCCCGTTGATCGAGTTCCTAACACCATTCTTGTGCCCCCGAAGACTATCAGATGTATAAAAGATTGACTTTGTGAGCACAACTATAATGTGAGTAACTCAATCAACGGGCATCTTGGCATTCATCGCCGTGATTGTTATTGTTTTCCATATTTAAGAACAATGATGTGCTCGCCAGGAGCCGTGAATCGCTCATGCGGGAAATAATAGAAGCCCGCGAAATTGTGCGTGTGGGTCATGTATACATTAGTGTTGCTTAATTCACTTCGTTGTTGAGCAAAGAAATTGCATTTCTTGATGGGCAATAATCTGTTGGAGACGGCATGCGTGTCACGGTGAATGTGTCTGTATTTTTTTGCTGGTTCGTACTTTTAGTCTTGTATTTTTATCTTTTCTTGTTTTCACGTGTGTATGATATTTGTATATATGAGCGTGGAAATAAACTCAGTCCGTTAGTCTGCACTGTGTGCTGTGTCTTCTTCCGTTCGTCCTGTCCTTTTTAGCGCAGTTTTATTTCCATCGCGTAGCGGGTATGTGGAATTCAATAATACCGCATGATAGCAGTGGTAGCAACCATCAACTATCAGTATTACGGTAGCAACCATTCAGATCAAGCGTAATTGTCTCCCCAGTAGCGTTCTTTCTTGCTACAGTAAGAAAAAAAGGGACCAGAAAACTTCGATTATAAGTCTCTCAAGCAGCTCAAGTAGACCATAATTAGTATATATTGCGATATACCTCCCACTTCTCCTTATACCATAAAAGTGCCAAGCTTCGACCTGCAGCGTTTTACAGCGCGCTACTCTTGTCAGAACGTGGTCTCTGGTGCCGCTTTACCCACTGTCAACCGAGCAAGGCTCTCACGACGGAACGTACAAGGAAACAAAGTTACACTTGAAGTTGCATTTCGAAACTTGTAGACCTCAATGTTTGACGAACAAAAGACCGAGCAGCCGGCAGTGGAGCCACACGCTCCGCACGCGCACTGCTCCTTCGGTGACGTCGCTCCTGGTTGAGGCCACTTTTGTGCTCACTGCAGCGTGCACGCTTCAGTGCTCTTGGCGCCTGGAGGACCTTGTTTGCCCCTTTGGTGCCATTTGCTTCGGGCCGACTTGTTCGCGTTTTCGGCGTTGTGTGTTTTCCGCGTGAAAACAGTCCCGCGGCCTTTGTCCGTGCTGCGTGCGAAGAGCGCTTTAACAAAAATGCCCGCTTTGTTTGCCTCGCGTTCCGAGGTAGGTCTCTTTCGCCACGCACTCTAGACGGGCCTCTGCGAATTGGGGCTAAGGACGGCGCCCATCAGAAGCCGCCCGCTCACAGCGGCAGCGACGAAAAGCAGAAGAGAGAAAGCGGCAAAAGACAAGCAAAAACGCCCGAGCTGTCTCACAGTTTGATCGGGAAGGCTATTCGCGCCTGACCGCTGCCTCACGTTCCCTCTCCGCGCGTCGTTTATGTGGGCTGCCCGAATAGCCCCGTTCATCATCTTTTCTTAGGCCGCCTAGTATGCCTTCCTGATAATTTTCGCGCGTCGCTGCCGGCAGAACGCTGTCGCCCTCTCGGCGGAAACAATAGTAATTCGCTTACAGTTTCGCACATTCCAGCCGTTCTCGGACGCTGGATATTGCGGTGTGAAACCTTTTCCGCTGCTTTTCGGTGATTCTAGACACTTTCACTGTGTGCGGCGATAATTATAATGGTACGGGAAGGGTCGGAAGCAACGCTGACCTATCGGACGTCGCCGTAGTCGAAAGAGAGTTCAAGGGGGTCTTCGCATGGCTGCGTAGGTAAACATTTTGCCAATTGGGGTCATAAGAGTCGACGTCGCCTTCGGCGAAGCCTGGAACGCTTGCGCCTGCGGTAAGAACTGATGGTGAAGTCGGGCGGAACGGGTTGATATTCACGCCGTCGGTACGGGAATGCAGCTAGCTTGACAGGCATCTTTTGAGCGGATTGGATGGATGTTTATTGAAAGGAGAAAGCCCTCTAGGGCAACTTTGCCATAAACAGAATTTTCTCCAGCTAGCTTCGAAGGCAGGGGTGCAGCACTCGCTGGAAAATTTAGCATGCATGCGTAGCAGCTTCTCTCTACTGGGAGAATCTTGTCCTCTGGTAATTAACGTCAGTGGAAATTTAGGCCGTTAAAAAACTTCGTCCGTTTAAAGTTTCTTAAACCAAGGACAGTATGTGATTTGGCAGCTGTGTTATTTCTTTTCAACCTCAGCATTGTAAGCTATGAGCCTAAGTTTATCGTCAGTTTAGGTTCTCTCCAAAATTAAAAGTCTTTGAAGTAACTACTGTGCAATGATGAGTTGTGTGCACGATGCTTGTTGGGGTGCCGCAATTGAGGTACAGTCTGTTTCTGTCTGAGTTTCCAAGACATTTTACGCGGTATAGGTAATTCCCTTTGTTTATTTTTTCGACTGTTTTCGACTGTTCGATTATAATTTCGTTTGTGTGTGTGTGTGTGTTTTGAACCGCGGCCATGCACGTCCAGCACTGCATTTAAAAGCCGCAACGTGATGCCGTTCATTAATTTTGTATGGTATACAGCATGCTGCTTAATAGTCTTACAACCGCTAATTAGCCTTACGTGTGGCTCCTGGTAGTATGAGTATTTGCGGGTGCCATAATAATATGTAACAGACATGGGGGAGAGAATGAACAAAAAAAAAGTCAGAGGTTCTCCAAGTGAGCATGGCCTGGCAGGATGGTTTGTACTGGCAGACTTGTTTGTTTAGAATTGTTTTGCAAACAACACAATTCACACAAAAATAATACACAAGTTCTCACAATTTTCAGAGGATGCGTTCAGCTATGCATAGTAAGAGAAGTTAGGTATAATCGGAATATTTACGAAAATTGATTGATTGGTTATGATGTTTAACCCGTCGGCGCTACACAGGCGATGAAGCGCGCCGTAGTAAAGGGCTCCGGGTTAATTTCACCACCTGGGGATCTTCAACGCGCGCCGCAACCTCGAACACACGGGCGTTCCGCTTTTCTCCTCCATCAGAAAAGCGGCCACCGCGGCCGGGAATTGAACTCGCGTCCTTAAGCTCAGCAGCACAACCCCTTAGCCACTGAGCGACCAGGGCGCGGGTATTAAGAAACTTGCGATTCGCTGATGTATCTTCGGGTTAAGCGAGTCTGCAGAGTAGCTGCGAAAATGAATCGACCGTGAGAAGGAAAGCCTAGTGGTGAGCTTGATACTGGATTTTAAGAAGCCTGATCTTGTCATACCAAACAACCACGGAGTGGAACAATACATCAGCGTAGGCAACGAAGTACGTACAGGAAGGAGCAGATCAATGCAATGAGCTGTTAGTTGCAGAATACAATCAGATGAAGATTTAACTGAATGAATTAGAGTACATTTCTAAGAGTGAATTTAGGAAGCGCAGGCAGCTGTGTTCGAAGTGGTAGCTCGCTTTTTTCTGTAAAGGGAGAAATATTCACTACCCCGCCACCACTGAAATCATGCGGGCGCTGCGTATTTTCGGCGCTGACTTGTGAGGTAGAAGGTTGGTGTCTTACGAAACACCCCGCTACAAAACAGTCCACAGAGCCATACAATCACCCAGGGTAAGATAATGCAGCAGTGCGTGTTAGGAACGAACTCGGGCGAATTATATTATGGCTCAAGTGCACTTATGTATTTACCGTGCGTAGGACAGACAACAGATGATGGACCACACGTGCACCGAAATGGGTGGCTAAGTAGGGGAGGGCTCGTGTGGAGGGATGGTATCACTAGCGGCTACATGGTTATTTGTCGGCTAGCTCAGGCGAGTCTGAACAACATATACAGCTTGCGCGTATGCGGTCGAAAGGGAAAGAAAATCTGAACCCAGCAGCGTTTATTCGAGCTATTCGTGAAAAAATTAAAGCCGTTCTACTTAATGTGAAAGCTGTCGGAAGTGCAGAGCAGTGATTCGCCATAATGGGCTGTACCGCCGTTATCCGCTTTCTGGTACCACCCCATGCAATTCAGATTTCCCGCCTTCGCAGTTGCTCCCCGCACGTGCCGGCGTTGCACTGCCACATTTTGCGTTTATAAAAACCAACCCAACGGGCGTCCTTAACTAAAGGAACGTGGGCGCTGCCGGTTAATTACGTATATTTTTCCTCAAATGTACCTACAGTTTTCTTTGCGCTAAACAACGGGAAGATGTATGAAAAGCGCCAGCGTTTCACGAGTTTCGAACTCTTATGACTATATAAATCGCTTGGCTTCCGAAGCCTCTGGGGCAGTGCTGCCACTGCTACTGATTTATCAGTAGATCTGCTGATGTTGTTCAATTTCTGCTGATTTAGTGATAAGAGTGCAAAATCTACTGATTTCTTTGCTTTCTGCACATCAGGTTACCGAAAGCTACCACAATTTTGACCTCAGCTCGAGTTAATCGGGGCGTCGCCATTTTTCCGAGAACCTATTCTGATTGGCTTTTCGTCAAGAACTGAAAGCGAACCAAAAAAAGAATTGGCTCCAATCCACGCTGGAAGGTGGTTGGAAAGCAAAGCTTTAAACGACACCCACACGACCCACAGCCATTGCCCATGAGAAGTTACTTAAATTCACACACGTGGCTCTACAAAGAGTGAAACCAAACATTTTTCCAGCCATTACTTTGAATTCGCGGGAGCGGCGGCGGCGTCCCGAACGCAACAGCATCGTCGGCCACGGCCGGGCTAGAGCGGCGGACGCCGCCGCCTCGCCGCTGTAGCACGGCCGTGAGGCGAAAGAAACAAAACTAAGAGGAGCGTCTTTCGGAGGGTGAGACAGCGGAACCTAGCCATCCTTATGTGCTAGCTTGTGGCTACACCACCGCGCGACACAAGCGCAGACACCGAAACGATTCGGCTTGTGAGCTTAGTGATTCCCATTGATACTTATTTAAGCAAGGTATTTCAGTAAGTTTTAGAATTGCGAGAGAGCTGAGTGAACTTTTATAATCGCTATTTATCAGAACCAGTTTCTCCTTTTGCCTTTTGTAATACCTCTTAAAACAATAGGTATTCACCAATTTAGAAAACGGGGTCCCATTCGTGGCAAGCTGTGGGCAAAAGGTAGCGTTTCTCTAGCGGCCAGATGTCCGTATGTGGTTCCCGCCCTGCAAACCAATCCTTAAAGTATGTTTGCCGCACGGCCACTTAATCCAGTGGGGTGCGGGTTACCCTGGTGGTGCTGTCGAACAAGTTAATCAAGCCGTGCAAAGGCAGCACGCAATGGACGCGAAGCTGCGCCAAAATAGGCCCAAAAACAACCGTCGTTAAAGCAGACGACAAAGCCGTACCGCCGACGCCGCCGCCGGCGAGCAGGCACTTTCGCGCGGGGAACCCTGGGTAAATTCGCCGTGCCATCTACAGTGTGTTCCGTGGATGAACCCCCCTCCCCCCGCCGCCGCCTCCGCCGCGTTGGGAGTTTGTTGTCCCGCACGCTACGAAAGAACCGTTGGCTGGCAGAGCTAGAAAGCTTTGCTTTAAAAATGTAGTTACCGATACGATTTCATTGCGAACCCATCAAAATTCAGTAGGAACGAAGCAAATGCGTGTTTTATTGTAACAATGTAATTAACATAAGGGGTAAAAATAAAGGGTATAAGGGGTATTCCGGTCAGTTTAATGAAACTCACCGGAATTAACCTAATAAAAACCGACGACAGTACCCGCAGTACACAGTTCAGCTGTTTGCGACGCCGACGCGCACAAAGCATATAGTACCCGAAAAGAAATAAAAAGAAAAGAACCATAGTTGCATTTGCGTATCTTCCCCCTACGCGGCGCCACCATACACGTGCGCGTGGCTTACGAGCGTTAAAAAAGAAGTTTGAAATGGAAAGTTGCTCTTTCTTACTTGTTTTGAATAGAAAAATCTGCTGATTTCTGCTGAATTTTGAGCCACATTTTAATGATTTCTGCTGAGTTTTCAAGCAAAAATCTACTACTACTTTTTCTTTGCCTGTGGCAGCACTGCTCTGGGGTACGCCGCGAACAACAGCGTTACCCCAGGACGCCGCCTTGGTGCTCTATATATTTGGGTTGAGCTAGGACGACAAGGCGAGCGCCTAAAGGGCTCTGCACTTAAAACCTTGGAATCCCAGAGTCGCAACGCCGAATATATTAAATCCATACAGAGAGAGCTGAAAAAGGCTGTAGCCGCGTTTCTCTGAAATCCTAAACATTCAGTTGAACGATGTATCGTCACGGGAATCCAGAGGGTTTTGCTCATCTGGAAAATTCGCTGTAATATTCACGGTGTAGGGGCGACAGAGGGGATCCGCTTATCTTTTCAATGTTGGCGGCGGCTGCGCGCGTGGCGGGAGCCCTTCGGGAAAACGTGGCCGGCTGGGTACAATGATGGTCCTGCTTTACCTACTCACCCAGCTCGCGCTCTCTTCGTCTTCGTTGGCACATGTCAGCGCCGCTGCAATTGTATTGAGTATTCGACGGAGAGTGATCGAGGCAAATGAAGAGATGCGAATATAGTAAGAGCACAAAACTCGCGGGCTGTAATTTATTAGCCGCAACTTGCAGAGTTCAGGGAGAGCAGTAAGGCCCCTTTCTTTTCCCTCGTCATCGTAGCCCGAAGCCTTGTACCTTCCGGGTTCTTTTAAACTCTATATTACTGTAAGAAAACTCGTTAAGAGCGTGAAAAGTATGCGGGCTCGTATTTAAAGGAGCAAGCGTCGTTTACCTGCAACGAATTAAAAAAGAGTGTTTGTTTACCCGCCGGCTCAATTATTCTAAACATTCAACCCTCGAAGGTTTTTCTTGTGTGTATGTGATTCCACTCGAATTTCGGAAACTTTTACACGACAGGCGTCAGAGACACCCATATTAATCAGGGATGTCACCGACAGCTCCCTCGTTATCTTCTGTCACGCTGTAATGAACTGTTGTCGAAAGGAGCGCATTAATAATTCTTTTCGTTGCTGAACGTCTCCCGAGTCATTATAGGCAGCCCTTATAACATGCACTTCTCGTTTTAACTTCCCCGCCTGCTCTTTTTGCGTCGCCAACTCCGGCAGTTTGTTTAAACTTTTGTTGTAGTGTGTGGCAGAAGATTTTTGTTTCCCAATAGAGGCGAAAATATTTTATTTCTTTTGGCTTCTTTCTTTTACTTGGCGCACAAAGCTTTCGCACTGGCAAAGGAAGGACGAAGTTCAAATTAAACAGCTCCGTTATTTCTTTGCCGCAAGCAAACGCGGGCTAAACGAGAGAAAAAAAAAATCGCGGAAAGAAGGAATGTACGTGGTAGAAAAAAAGGCAGGAACGTTGGATGGATTGTAAGGTTTAACGCGCCGACGCAACGCAGGCGATGAGGCGCGCCGTAGTGGAGGGCTCCGGATTAATTTTGACCACCTGCGGATCTTTAACGTGCGCCGAAATATCGTGCACACGGGCGTTTTCGCTTTTCGCCCCCATCAGAAAATCAGCCGCCGCAGCCGGGAATCGAACCCGCGACCTCGGGCTCAGCAGCGCACCGCCTTAGCCACTGAGCCACCGCGGCGGGTTAGGCAGGAACGTTAACCAGGCTGTAGCTATATAGTTTGCTATCCCACACGTTGGAAAGAGAACAATGGGAAAATTTGAGACAGCAGAAAAAGGAAAGTGAGTCACAGAGGGTAGACGAATTCAAAGGTAGTATGCGCACGTACTAACACGCATGCTCCCCATTGTCCTCGAAATGCCAGTCCGCTTCCCGTTGGACGTATAGAGGCTAGGGTATTCTATGGCTGTTCGGTTTTATCCATTTGCCCGGCGAGTGTTTGCACATGCGTGGTATTCGATTCTTGTCCGCTCACCACCGGTACTTACAAAGAGTATCAATAAACTTGCTATTGCGGTATTTTAATAGTTTCTACATTGCAGCCATTAGCGCATCTTTACAAGTGCTCGGCTATGGTAACACGTAAAGGAGCTGCATGACTTCGTATGCTTCAATTTTTTTAAGTCTCAGTTTCTGTTTGGATGTTTCGCTATAGGCTCGTACAGCAACCTTGTGGTATCACGCGTTTCGCCGTAAAGTTTGTAGTTGTGCGGTGCGCCCCGAACCACGACTATTTTTTTTATTGGGGTTAAAATCACGGTCTTCAGTCGAGCGGCTGTTCACGGCAGTACAACGGCAGTCTCCATCCTCTCGATACGCTTATCTGATGTCTGCAATCATCCGGCCAGGTTCCGTGGCACCCTCGGTCTTTGACGAGAGGCGCCAACAGCAGCAGCAGCAGCAGCAGCAGCAGCAGCAGCAGCACCAGCAGCCGTCGGGCCCCAAGCCGCGCAAGACGACGCAGATGACGATCCAGCTGGGCGCGGGCGACCAGGGCTACTGCGGACCCCAGGGGCAGACCGGGGTTGTGCACGTTCCCGAGAAAGTGTTCCCGCACCCGAACGTGCCGGCCTCGCAGCAGGAGGCCGAGCCGGACCCGCGAAAGTACACCGGCGGAAGCATCCCGTCCAGGTCCTTCAGGATGCTCCAGGCCATGACCGGAGAGAACACAGGTGAGCCACCACCGCCCACTCTCCCACTATCTCTTGCAGACCCCTCAATAAGAGATTTCAGCTAAAAAGTCCATCAAAAACAAGCCAAGTTTATTTTCACGGTTTATGCTGCAAGGTTTTCCTGGACGGATGCGGTTACCATAGCTCTGAGTGCCTGGTCGGGCTTTAACTTCAAGCATTGGTACCATCTTTAGATCAGAGGTTAATCAAGAAGGCGGAGAAGGAGAAGGGTTAAGCCTTTTTTTTTTCGAAAATGTGTTTCTCCTATCAAAGGATAGTGTTTTTTCGACTATAGCGTTTTTTTTTCTTGCGAATTTAATGACAGTATTTGGCGGAGTAAATCCTTGCTTGGAGTGGCCGGGGTGACGCGGCCGAGTAGGAACAGATCGTGGGCCGCGTAGCGACAGGGAACAACGGTTTCGTAGCGCGGGAGGATAACTCTTTCCCGGTTACCCAACAGGAGCTTCTGAGATAAATGGACAACTTACGGCTAATCACCCTATGCACGGCCATCTGGGTTTTTCTTCCCCAAAGGGCTTTACCCAAGCTTTAGGCAAGACATGGTCAGAAAGGAGGAGCGAAAATTGCAAAAGAAGCTTAACGAGCCACATCTTTCTGCGCGACAAGCAAACGTACAGAAGACAGGCAACAGGTAATTTTCGTTATGCCATGGTACCGAAGTAATCGTTTTCCACTGAGTATATTGTACATTGATGCAGTATGATTCGTTTTTACCTGTATGAAGGGCGAAGATATATACTGCACACCAGTTTGATTTCTGGGTGCATTTGACAGAGTGTTATACGATGTCTAAAACCTGTCGTTTTGACTGATTTTCCTCTTTGTGTGTGTGTGTGTGTGGGGGGGGGGGGGGGGGGGGTTAAGGTAAATAGCAATATTTACGATTTCGATTCGAGCAGGCGATAACGAGCTTTGGAATGCTGACGAATTTTTATAGAAAACAAGACCTGTCAGTTTCTCCCGTCCTTGGTTTTGTAGTGCTCTTTTGTTTTTTTGTATCACGAACCATCTTGCCCAACAGCACGTTTTGTTGTTTGATTTCTGTATATTTCCGCCTTAGAGAGAAGTACTGGCTGCATAAAATAAATTATCGATATGGTCTAAAGCCTTTCCCTTTGATTTTTGTGATATAACAGGGACGTTGCGGGACTACTCAGTAGCATTTTCTCAGACTTAAAAGGACGGTGGTGCAGACATCAGTCAGAGGGTGTTATTTATCAATCAGCCTCTGCCGAATGGGAATAAATTGGCAAGCATTTTCTAAGCATGCGGTCCTAAAACCAGGCTTAGTGTGATTAGCAAATTTCCAGTATTCAGCAGATTGGCTTGCCAATAAATCTTTATTGGGAGGCTGTATTAGTGTAATGCTTCCGATGAAAACTTTGGCATTGACGCGGACATTATTTATTACGAGGGCTTAGAATATTTTGGCAATACCGATATGAGCCTGTAATTTTCGGAACACTTTTACCGACAATTTTAAGTATAACTTTCATTAACGTATTCGATGTCTTCGCTAGTGTCCTCTTTAGGGCCGTAAGGAGGAGAGATAGATCGGGATAAGGAGGCGAGAAAGTAAGGAATAAAAGAAGGACATACGAAATGAAATCAAGATTAAAAAAAAAAAAAAAACTTCTGGATGCATTCGGTCTGCTCTACCTTAACTTCCATTTGTTTGGTTCATTTTTGTTTTGCCGCTTGGACATTGCAAATTTATTTGCCAATGAGGTGAGAGAGAACAACGAATCCGCGCAAGCTTGATAGGTGCGTCATTAGCCACAGAAAAATAAATGATAATCGCTAGGTATTACTGATTGATAGACAGAAACAGTGCCATCGCCCCCCCCCCCCTTCCCGCTCTTTTCCCAGAACACGAAAATTTTGCTGAGGGTTGTAGTAGCATTGTTCTCCTCCCTTCCACCTTCGCGCGTACGCCACTGATTTGAACCACTAATTTAAACCCCTAATTTTCAGTGCTTGATATATGTCTGGCAACTCTTCTTTAGCGAAATACACACTCCGCACACATGAACCGACAACGGTTCAAAGGTTCAAATTCGCGGTGGTAACACCACATAGTGTGGACAGCGCATATTTCGCTTACCGGAAAAGGAAGGGGCTCGAAACATCTCGTTGTTCCTCATTTTGGTTTAGTGACGTTTGGAGAAGCTGCCTTGAATGCACGCTAACAGTGCTCAGAATGAGCTCCGGGCAAAGTGTACTCCCAGTCCCGCCTTTCATTCGCCCGATGTTACTCCCCAGGAGGCGAAGGAGGCACGGACTTCTAATCCCTGCAGTTTGGAGGTGGTGCACCGAGCAGCGCAACGACAGCCGACGAAAGTGAACAGCCAAGGATGCTGTCCCGCTGTGACTTGCCGCTGCCTTCCGCCCCACTTCTATACGTTGGATGGCTGCGTGCGCCGCAGTGTTGCGGCTTGTTGAGTTTTTTTTTTTTTTTCTCTTTTTTTCTTTTGTTACTTTTTTTTTCTGGTTGTTGAGGCGTGAAAACGACGCACGCTTCTTTCTCTTCCTCGCTGTTACGGGCTGTATACTTATTTTACTCCGGGTGAATCCCGACATCGCAGCACATTTTCATGTAAGACAGGGCAGAATGGAACTCGCAACGTGGCTACACCGTCGATTCTCGCACCGCGCACCGCGTCGCGTACGAGAAGCGATTTTTCTGTTAGGGGCGAAGCACCTTAGGGGCTCGGGGCTGTCGGCGTCTCCTGCCGTCTCATGTAGTCGCGGTACTAAAACACCGGGACACTTGTTTTCCAACGCCTCGCGCTACAATGTTTCATTTCCATTGGCAAAAACGCGCACTAAAAGAACGCACCGGGACACTCGTTTTCCAACTCCTCGCGCTGGAATGCTTCGTGCTTCAGAAACACGAGACTTTTACTGCAAAGCTGTTATACCTCTACCCCTCAACGGTTTCATGCGCGTGGGCAAAAACACTAAGGCGCCAAGGCCTAAGACGCCGAGCGCTCAGCATAGGAACCACATTATGCACGATAAGGCGCCTGTGAACAATGGGACTCGCCGCGCCCCCCACCATGTGTTCCTGGTAAAGGTTATGTTTGCAGATTATTTTTGAAGGCTAGGCAGGATCTAGTGACAGTGGCCGAGCGCAAGCGACAAGCCCGCCTTCTCCGGCGTCCAATCAGCGCGCGCCGTGTGGCGAGAGAGAGACTTACAAATTAATCTTTAAATACACTTACACACTGCATGCTTCGCTCCTCCTCAGGTTTCACGTTAGTGGAGATGGCCCGGTTGTTGTTTTTTTTTTTCTTTTTTATCTACGGTTATCGCCATGATGTCCCAAAGACTGGCTAACTGTAGCCCGCAGGTTTCGTTTAAAGCTGAACATAACAACGAAAAAAAAGAAACGCGGAGGGGAAATTCGAAGTTGAGCTATTCTTCGTACAAAAGCAATCAGATGCGTCAAGCAACCATCAGGGATATGGTTAATCGTACGCACACTTTGAACAAGGAGAGAGTGCATCGCATTGCGCTATTTCCCCGCCGTATATCAAGCTGTGTGCGCCTCGTGACTGCCTCTCCACTTATTCGGCGATACTTTAGCTAATGTTGCGAGAGCTCAGAAAGGTCTAAATTTCGGTCGCTTCTTTCAACTGAGCTACACTGTTCGGTTGAAGTGCTCATTGTAGCCTCTAGTCATAAAAGTGCTGCGTGTCCGCCATTATTACTCTACTCTACTCTTCGTGACCATAGGCTCAGGTTGCATGTTGTTTGGAAAATCGATGTTATTTCTCGTTGAATATTTCTCGTTACGCATACTTAAGTGATAACGCGGGTTTGCCTTTTCTTGTTTCTTTTTACTGGAAGCATTTGCGCGCATTAAGCAGCAGTATGCGTCAAATAAAAAAAAATATATCATTTCTCCGCACTGCCGCAGCTCTATTTGAAAAAAAATGCTCAACTTAACTAAAGAAAATTAAACAAAAACAAAAAAGAAAAGAGGCCGCCGTGCCTTTTCCTCTTTGATTGATTTATCATGCATTTTCTCTTGACCGCTTGTGAGATGAAATGTACGTTTTGTTCGCAGAACTGTAATTTGTGTTCCCTGATCAAAGTGCCTACGCGCATTGCAGAGTTAGACAATAAAAAGTGAAAAGCCCTCAATGGCACCTGGGTCTCCTTATTTCTTTCTTGCGCCACTACCACGTATGTGCGGCAAGTTCGCAAGCACGAAGTGTTTCCCGCACTTTCTTCGAAACATCCACAACTAATTTTCCTCGTTTTACGTCTGCGTTTGAAGATACCATACCCAAATCTTTTTTCTCTATCTTCATATGATACAAGATTCTTTACACCGCATTATCTGCTAATCAGACTTGAATAAACACACCTGGAAAGATATGCCTGGAAGCTTGGCCACCACAGAAAGGACCAGTCGGCCAACTACATCCTTCTGACTGACCGAGCCAGAAAAGCGCCGTTGCTTTTGTTCGGTAGTACTAGTACACCAAAGGCTAGCTACAAAGGTACGTGCTGTGGGGATAAGGCAGTCACTCTAGAATATTACCGAGAACGAACAGTATGAAGAGCCCAGCAGTGTGCTTTCACAGTGGAAGTCACGTGCGGAAGTTGTTCTACCTAATTTGCGGCGTGGTTGACAAAGCCACAGCATTGTCGCCTGTCGCATTAATTGACTCCATGCCGCGTGCAGCAGCAGCAGCAGCAGCCGCGCACTGGTCGCCACTTCCTCCTTGAAGTGATGCAACCGGCGCGTTTCGAATCGGCAGGACATAAACGCGAAGCTGCCCGGCCTCGATTTGGGCCCCGAAAGGGCTAAGGCTGCGGGTGACGAGGAGGGGGAGGAACAAACGCGGACGGCGAGAGAGAAAGCATGTCGCCCCGTTCGGTTGCGCAACCTATATCAGCAGCTGCGAGAACGAGGAAGGGTCGGACAATTGAAACGAGACTTCTAAGCCAGTTAGCGGCGCGCCCCACTATTTCCTCGTCGTTCTTTTCGTGCTCCCGGAGCAGCCGCTCACTCGCTCTCAGTCGGAAGCCGTGCCTCGGCTCTTTCCATTCTTCCCTTCTTCTCACCTCGACAACGCACAAACGGGGGGCCCGATTCTTGCAACACGCACCGCGTATCGGAGACCATCGTGCACTCGTACGCATCGGTCAGTCTGCTCCAACACCCGAGACAAGCGGAAATGTCCGAGACGCGCGTGGCACGCCAGCCTCATATTCCAAGATTGAAATGCCTGGCCGCGCTTTCTCACTTCCGGTATTGACTTCCATTAAGAGCCCAGGCGCGCCTTATAACAGCCCCCCCCCCCTCCCCGCTGTTTGTGTGTGTGTGTGTGTGTGTGTGTGTGTGTGTGTGTGTGTGTGTGTGTGTGTGTGTGTGTGTGTGTGTGTGTGTGTGTGTGTGTGCTTGCGTGCGTGTGTGTGTGTGTGCTTGCGTGCGTGCGTGTACGTGTACGTGCGCGCATGTGTTTGTATGTGCGTGAGAATGCGTTCGTATACGCAACCAGCAGCGATGGGGGCAACCCTGAGTAGAAACCATTTCAGCAGCGTTAATGCACGAAGATAAGGATCAAAACGGCAGGTATAGCCCGAAGGGGAGAACGCGCAAGTCGGAGGGAAGGGGACGTTACGCGGTTGTAAGCGTTCCGAGTCGAGCCGGTCGATCACTTCCTGCTTTGTCGAACGCGCTGCACGTTTCGTGCTTCTTTTCCCTTGGTTTTGTCGTTAATGGCGTATTACACAATCGACATTCCATTCACGACCCAGCCGACGAGGCACACATTTCGTGATTCATTGCTTGCTCTCCTTTTCCTGCCGCTGGCTTTCACGTCGCTTGCCTTGCCGCCTGTCCGTGTCACTCAAGTGTGCGGTAGTGTACGGATCGCACCGCTGTTGTGGCATGTTCCGGTGAGGCTACGGAGGCCGCGGTGGCTCTTCCTGTTTGAGTCTTGTTGGGTCTTTTATACTCGCTTTTTCTGCCGATGCACAATACGGCAGGGCGTACGGATCCCAGAAATGGGTTAACGCTCTCTGGCTGTCCACTCACGAGGCACCTCGGATGGCGACGGTGGGTTTCCAACATGAAGGTATATTTGTGCTCTGTGATCTCAATATCGTGCCATCGATTTGGGAGCGACAACGGACGTGGGACGGGTCCGTAAGGGCTGTCAGGCGCAGATGGGAGCACGGAAGAAAACATATTCTTTCAGATTATTTCATATGGCAGCCCTGTCCTGGATACTAGAAAGCATCTGTGATTGGCAGGTACCGCGAAAGCATCCGGTACGCGGGAGGGCGAGCGCAATCCCAGTTCGACGGTCTGAAACCAAAATTCCATACGGCAAATGCTCCATCGAGCCGTTCGCGCCATTCTATGCAAGCAGACGACAAACGAAGAAAAGATTGCGTTCCGGGCGCATCTTAGCGATGTTTGAACAGAATTAACCCGCATCAGCTTGCATAACTGACAATTATTCTACGGTCAGGCCTATTTCAAGTGTCTGGTAGGCCCCCGCAGCGTGTCTTGTCAACCACGAAGAGACTGCCAGAGCGTCCGGGAGTTCTAAAACGATAAAGATGACCTAGTGCGCGAGTAGGTGTCTTTCCATTGATCTCAATCATTCATTTTCAGCATTAGTCCTTCCGATAGCAAGCGCGATTGTTGCCCATGCAAGGTTCTCAAATCCTAGTGATTATGTCCCTTCTATCTCGCCGCCCCCGCTGGCTGCTCACTCGGTCTTCCTTTCACTTCTTTCCGCATTCACTCTTGGTGGGGATGCAATTTTCCATTTTTTTCGTATTGTCATACCGATCAGCATCACGCACAGTTGGTTGTGTAGCAGAGGATTCGTAGCAGACGACAGACGGTTGATATATATATATATATATACAGTCGAGTCCACTTATAACGATACCGTTTATAACAATATATCGGATATAACGATGAACAGCTATGGCACCGTCCGCTTTGTATGCTTTCCATGGGAAAGTAAACCGCTTATTACAATGCTCCAGTGCCGCGATATCGGATATAACGATTGAATCGGCTTACAGCAAGCACCGAAAATGCGAGGTGCCGCCGGCTCTTCACGCCAACCACGCCGACTCCATGCTCCGCGCTGCGCCTCCCATCCCGTCCACCCATCAGAAAACCAGTCAACTGCGCAGCTTACGAGGAAGCGAGAGCAGGAGTGAAACAGTTCTCCTTCCAAACACCACATCCGATGCCGCCGCTGCCCCGTCCCCGTGCCTGCTGCGTTGAATTTGACTGGGTGCTCTTCAACTACCTCCGTTTTTCCGCGGATCAGACATCAGGGCCGGTGTTTTGGAAACGTCTGAGTGCGTCACTGAAGATGCGATCGTTGCGCAGATACGTGCTACGGACAGCGGTGGCAGTGACAACTCTGACGACGCGGTTGCACAGCCTACTCGGCTAGCACCTTTGCAGGATGCCCAACGCATGATAGTCTCTCAGGGACTTCGTTTCCACCAAGGACCCTTCGCTCAGCTAGGTGAAGCACCTATAGATGCTCTTGCAAACGATGTGCGCCAGCTTCATGTGCAGCAAACAAAGCTGACCGAGTATATGACTTCTTTTCCACAAATAGGTAGCAGTGCAACCTTGCTTGCACGCAAATAAAATGTTTTTAGCTCTGCTACGTCTTTTTATTTAGCAACCCGCATATAACAATCATCGGTTATAACGATGGGATTTACTTGGCACTTGGATATTGTTATAAGTGGACTAGACTGTATATATATATATATATATATATATATATATATATATATATATATATATATATATATATATATATATATATATAGTGTGAATCTATCGCATGTGGCACGTGAGCGAGTTCACCAGTGCGGGCTGGTGAGTTATGTAGGGCGCCTGCAGTCTTCCCTTCTCTCCCCGCCTCCCCCCCAAGTTCCTCTTTCTTATTATTTCGATGAGCGTGCTTAGCCTACCCCACCATCCTTTTTAATGCGAAAGCATCATATGGCCCATTCAGGAAAAAAGCCGGCGTCGGCGTCGTAAGCCGTGAAACGGCTCTTGTGCGTGAGAAGCATTCCATAGCGTGAACTTAAACTCGGCTCTAGTGAAAAGTGACCGTCCACGCCAGTGCACCGCAGAACAAGTAAGAAAGCCGAAGAACGCAGTATGTAAATAAATGTATTACTTTGAAGAATGTGTATGGCAAATAGCTAAGCAAGTGGGATGCGCGCACGTGACACGAGACGCTCGTACTTTTGTAGAACTTGACCTAATTCTAACCATACTAGAGAAAAAGTACACACACACGTCATTTGGTTCAACTGTATTCTAAACAACGGGAAATCCACCAAGTTTAGACACGTACCCCTGGATGCTCGCTGTCTATAGCCCGTTTCACGCTCGCGCCGTTCCTCCTAAGTTTGCTTAGCACTATCAGTCTGTCATCCCCTTCCTTCTCCTCCTCCCCCAACAGGCGTTCAGTGGTACACCGTTAGCTGTCATAAATTACGCCTGGTGGTGGACTTTACTTTCAGTTTTCTGATCCGTAAAGTAATACAATTATTCAGCATGTGACCTTTGTCCAACTGGTACTAGGATTACGCGACGCCGCGATAGGCGTTTTCTCCCACCCCCTTGCAGTTACGTCACACCCGCCGCCTGTTTCATGAAGTAGGCATTCAGCATTGAGGTTCAACTGGTGACATCATCCCTCTCGCCAAACCCACGCCAAACCAATGCAGCCAGCAATGAATTATAGGTGAACGACGTATATTAATCTGTGGCCGGACGCGTGCTCTTCGTCGTCGGACGTATGGTGACCATTAAAAAAACATGTTCTCCGTGGCCAGACGCTTGCCTTTGGTGTAAAGACCTCAGCTGGCCAAACAAACAAGTATTCTGTGACCAAATGCATGCCAAAGAACATACGTTCTCTTGCAGCCCAAACTTTGCCAATGGCCAAACAGGCCAAGCATCGGCCAAAAATAAGCCAAAGGCTGGCCACGTTTTCTGTGCTGCCTGGGTACCGAGCATAGATTGGACTCAAAAGTTTGGTCTGTGCTGTGGCACTGCGCAACGCAGTACGTCATGCGTGCATTGTGTGATGCCCCAGCGCGGACCGAACTCTTCAGTCCAGTCGTATGCTCGGTACCGTTGTTCATCGAAATTTCAGTGTTTGCGGCATTAATTGGTCACTCAAGTGCGTTGCGGTGTAGCTTAACCACGGGATTATGCGATCTCGACGCCACTGTAGCTTCGCTACCATCTCGACGAAGCGGACTTGAGCATTCTTCGCCTGGACGGCGCGAGAAGGGCGCGGTTGGCAGCGGCATGTTTTGCGTGAACTTCTGGCTTGCGCAGCACAAGCCGTTTCCTATGTAAAGGCTTGCGCTTAGCTTGCGTGGGCACGCTTGCTCAGATGTCTTGACAGCCATCCTCCATGTTCACAGCCTTCGGGTGATCCATTCTATCAAGCGCTTGAAGGAAGCACCACGCAGCTGGTTTTAGGGCGGCGTCACACGCCAGACGACCACGCCGAATTCAATCCGCCGTGTGTTCGCGACAGGTTTCTCATCTCCGATGCAGCCGTATTAACTCCCTCAACGCGCCTGCGCTTTCCTGCTGCGTCGTTTCACAGCCCCCGTAATGTGCGCGAAGCGGTGCTGTCTCCTCATACTACAGTTGATGTTGTGTACCACATCACTATTTATTTTAAGTGTTGAACAAGAACTGGTGGCCGTCAAGCTTCGTCGAAGTACATACAGTTTACATATATATATATATATATATATATATATATATATATATATATATATATATATATATATATATATATATATATATATATATATATATATATATATATATATATATATATATATATATATATATATATATATATTGTCACGTAGCCAAGGACGAAGCAGTTGTTTGGAAAAGAAACAAGTTTATTGGAGCGAACTTGTGCTCCCCTAACAACTGAAAAGAATACAGAGGCGGTGAAGCAGTGGTCAACAAAGTGACGTACGTGCGTCGGCGAGCGTCGCAGAATCGAATGCCCCGGCGTCTGCTGTGCAGGCTTTTTATCTTTCGGCGCGCGTGGTTCTGGAACCATCGATTCGCATCGAGAACATTGTAGATGCAAGAAGATTATTCCGGGCTGTTCACGTAAATCGGAATGCTCTCCCTATCACAACAGATAACACATGCGGCACAGAAAGAAGGAATGGAACACGCGCTTCCCTTGGCACGCAGATAACACAGACCGGCGCAGCCGGGCGGTAAAAGCAAAACACAAATAAACAAACCCAATGTATGGTTCGCGGCATTACCCCCCCTCTAAGAGTGCATCGACCCGATGCTAACATAAGCGACAGTCCGAAAATAAAAATAAAAGTTCGTCATCGTCCGTACAAAGGTTTTAAGCGAACCACGTGGACGACTTCGGGCCGCGTACGTCGTCGTGATGTGCCGGAGTCACCATCGGGGATCACTTCGTAGGTAAGTTGGCCAACACGTCGTAGAATCTTGTAGGGTCCGAAATACCGTCGCAGGAGCTTCTCACTGAGTCCGCGTCGTCGGATGGGAGTCCAAACCCACACACGGTCCCCTGGGCGGTACTCGGCGTCTCGGCGTCGGAGGTTGTAGCGGCCGGCATCCACCAGCTGCTGGTCCCGTATACGAACTCGAGCGAGCTGGCGGGCCTCCTCCGCACGTTGAAGGTATCCTTGGACGTCGGCGTTGAGGTCGTCGTCTTCTAGATGCGGAAGCATGGCGTCGAGCATCGTAGTCGGTCGTCTTCCGTAGACAAGCTCGAACGGTGTCATCTGCGTAGTTTCCTGCGTCGCTGTATTGTACGCAAACGTGACATACGGGAGGACTTCGTCCCAAGTCTTATGTTCAACGTCGACGTACATGGACAGCATATCCGCAATCGTCTTGTTCAGACGTTCCGTTAGTCCGTTCGTTTGGGGGTGGTACGCCGTCGTTTTTCGGTGATCCGTGTTGCTGTAGCGTAAGATTCCTTGCATCAGCTCCGCGGTAAAGGCCGTTCCGCGGTCCGTGATTAAGACTTCAGGGGCTCCATGTCGCAGCACAACTTGGTTTATAAAGAACTTGGCGACTTCCTGTGCAGTCCCCCGCGGAAGAGCGGCGGTCTCTGCGTAGCGCGTCATGTAGTCTGTCGCTACGACAATCCACTTGTTCTGCGATCGTGACGTCGGGAACGGGCCTAGGAGGTCCATTCCAATCTGTTGAAAGGGCCTCGACGGGACGGTGATCGGTTGCAGAAGTCCGGCGGGTCTTGTCGGCGGCGTTTTTCGTCGCTGGCAGTCCCGGCAACTCCGAACGTAGTGGGTGACGTCGGATGTAAGGCGGGGCCAGAAGTACTTCGCCTTAATTTTTGCAATAGTGCGAGCTGTGCCGAGATGTCCGGAAGACGGGTCGTCGTGGGACGCTTCCAAAATTTCGTCACGAAGGTCTGCGGGGATGACAAGTAGATAATTCGTTCTTGTTCCGGGGCTGAAATTCTTCTTCACGAGGACGGAGTTTTTAAGGCTGAATGCTGGTAAGTTACGCTTGAACGCTCTAGGCACGGCGACGTTTCGTCCTTCGAGGTAGTCGATCATTACGCGCAAGTCGGGGTCGGCACGCTGCTGGGCGGCTAGGTCGCTCTCCGTAACAACCCCGAAGAACGCGCTGTCTTCATCGGAGTCTTGTGGTGGCGGGTCGACAGGGGCGCGGGACAGGCAGTCGGCGTCGGAGTGTTTCCTCCCGGATTTGTAAACGATTGTAACGTCGAACTCTTGCAGGCGCAGACTCCACCGCCCAAGACGGCCAGAGGGGTCCTTCAAATTGGCGAGCCAACACAGCGCATGATGGTCTGTTACAACCTTGAACGGTCTGCCATACACGTATGGGCGAAATTTTGAAATGGCCCATATAATAGCCAAGCACTCTTTTTTGGAGGCAGAGTAGTTTTTCTCCTCCTTCGACAGACCACGGCTGGCATAGGCGATTACGTTTTCGCACCCGCTTTGTTTTTGGACAAGGACGGCACCCAAGCCTATATCACTGGCGTCCGTGTGTATTTCCGTGTCGGCGTTTTCGTCGAAATGCGCGAGCACGGGCGGGCTTTGCAGATGTTTTTGCAGCTCGCAGAATGCCTTTTCTTGGTCGTCTTCCCAGCTGAAAGGGGTGCTGTCTTTCGTCAAGCGCGTGAGCGGCTCTGCAATGCGTGCGAAGTTTGCGACGAAGCGCCGGTAGTATGCGCACAGTCCAAGAAACCTGCGCACGCCCTTCTTATCTTTCGGCCTTGGGAAGTTCGCTATGGCTGAAGTTTTCAACGGGTCAGGCAGGACTCCCGCGGCGTTGACGACATGGCCCAAAAACTTCAGTTCCTCGTAGGCGAAGCGGCACTTTTCAGGCTTCAGCGTTAACCCCGACGTACGGATGGCCTCGAGTACAGACTGCAACCTTGCGAGGTGTTCGTCGAAAGTCCTAGAGAATACCACAACGTCGTCGAGGTATACGAGGCAGGTGTGCCACTTCAGGCCAGCTAGCACAGTGTCCATGACTCTTTGGAACGTTGCTGGTGCCGTGCATAGCCCAAACGGCATCACCTTGAACTCGTATAGGCCATCCGGGGTTATGAATGCAGTCTTCTCTCGATCTCTCTCGTCCACTTCAATTTGCCAGTAGCCTGTCTTCAGATCCATCGATGAGAAGTACCTCGCATGGCAGAGGTGGTCGAGGGCGTCGTCGATTCGTGGCAGGGGGTACACGTCCTTTTTGGTGATCTTGTTCAATCGCCGGTAGTCAACGCAGAACCTCAGTGTGCCGTCTTTTTTCTTCACGAGTACGACCGGCGCAGCCCACGGACTTTTTGATGGCTGTATAATGTCGCCGTTGAGCATGTCGTCGACTTGAGTCCGGATGGCTTCACGCTCGTGGGAAGAGACGCGGTACGGTGACTGTCGGGTAGGTCGTGCTCCATCCTCGGTTATTATCCGGTGCTTCGCCAGAGGTGTTTGACGTAACTTTGAGTTCGACGAAAAACACTCGCTGTAGCGACGCAGCAAAGCCAATAACTTGTTCCTTTCATCTTGCGGTAGCGCCGGATTCACGTCGAAGGGGTGCGGAAGCTTGGTGGTATCGTCGGGTGCGCGTTCAAAGTCGGCGACTGCTAACACGTCGCTTGCTTGTTGCATTTCTTCGACGAACGCAATTGCAGCGCCCTTGTTTAAATGCTGGTACTCCTCGGTGAAATTGGTGACCAAAACGTGGGCTTTGCGCTGCTTAAACCGTGCAATGCCTCTTGCGACAGACACACCGCGGTCAAGAAGCAACCTTTGGTCACTCTCCACGATAGTGTCGACGTCGGGAGCAGCACCTTCACAGTGGACGGTGGTCATCAAGCTTGCGCGGGGTGGCAAAGTGACGTGATCATCGGCGATCCTTACAGCTGCACGGTGTTCGGGGTTCGATTCCGGCGTCATGGAGTGGTCGCAGGAAAAAGTTATCGACTTCGTCTGCAGATCGATTATTGCGCCGTTGTCCGTCAAAAAGTCCATTCCGAGAATTACGTCGCGGGAGCAGTTGGGCAAAACGACGAACACCGCAGGGTACGTCGTGCCGTCTATGGTGACGCGCGATGTGCACGTTCCACTTGGCGTCACGAGGTGGCCTCCTGCTGTGCGTATGTGCGGACCATCCCATCTGGTCATAACTTTCTTCAGTTTAGACGCAAATGGCCCGCTCATTACCGAATAGTCAGCTCCCGTGTCTACGAGGGCGACTACGTCAAAGCCGTCGATGGACACCTTGACGTCAGACGCAGTCTTCCTCGAGTTCCGGGTTCGTCGGGGCGTCGTATCTCGGCTTGTGCGTGTTGGCGGTCGGGCACTGTGCGTCGTCGTTGTCGTCGTCTTCTTAACGGACGTCTCGGTCAGGTCGGGTACGCGTCGCGGCGTATAGCTGTCGTCGTGTTCGGGAGTCTCATCAGGGTTAGGTCGGGTCGTCTTGATGAGGGCATGTCGTGAATCATTGTCTTCACCGCGTCCTTGCGTCGTTGGAGGGTTTCCAGTTTTCCGCCGTAGAGCAACTTCACCTCCAGAAGTTGCTGCTTTTAGTTTCCCCCGCGTGGGCTGGGGGACCTTCCACGGGCGAAGTCAGCGTTGCTACGGCGGTTCGGCGATTGGTATGGGTAGGGCGACGGC